>NC_054701.1:5367092-5574592 GCF_016097555.1 Gigantopelta aegis
CTTCGCAAGGCTCACCGGGTAGGTGTAAACCACTTGCATCGACCAGTGATCCATAACTGGTTCAACAAAGGCCATGGTTTGTGCTATCCTGCCTGTGGGAAGCGCAAATAAAAGATCCCTTGCTGCCTGTCGTAAAAGAGTAGCCCATGAAGTGGCTTCAGCGGGTTTCCTCTCAGAATCTGTGTGGTCCTTAACCATATGTCTGACGCCATATAACCGTAAATGAAATGTGTTGAGTGCGTCGTTAAATAAAAAAAAAATTCTTTTTTTTCTTTTAATTATAAACATGTCAACTGCTGTGTAAATGCAAAAAAAATTGTGCTTTTGATGTCAACTAACTGCTGTGTGTGTGTGTGTGTGTGTGTGTGTGTGTGTGTGTGTGTGTGAGAGAGAGAGAGAGAGAGAGAGAGAGAGAGAGAGAGAGAGAGAGAGAGAGAGAGAGAGAGAGAGAGAGAGAGAGAGAGAGAGAGAGAGAGTGAGAGTGAGAGTGAGAGTGAGAGTGTGAGAGTGAGAGATAAGGTTTTTATTAATAGTAAAAATAAAGACATATTGATTTTACTTTCTTTTTGTTCTATTTGATTGATTTCATACCATACAAAATCATTGATTAAACTCCATATGGCTCAATTTTGAAAATGCAAATGCCTTAAAAAAATCCTTGGGAATGGCCTGGAAAATACTACAGCACAATCATCAAATGAAATGGCAGATCAGTTCAACAAATACTTTATAGAATAACCTAGCAAATTACTCAAGAATTTTCTTCTTTTTTTATCAGAAAGCTGTTGCACAAGATCTCAAAGAAACTTTGTACGAAACGCAAGCATTTAACCCGAGTAACATATCAGAAACGAGAGTATGAAACTTAGTTAGACTAGATGTAAATAAAGCTGTTAAAGCAGTCTGCGCCAGTACTTACATACACAATTACCCATATTATCAACTGAACGTTTTAAAACAAATCCATTTCCTGAACGTTTTAAATGTGCAACGGTAAAACTTATTATTAAGAATGGTACAAAGGATGATATTTGTAATTGCAGACCCATATAAATTTTACCAACCGTATCAAAGATTTTTGAGAAAAAAAACCCATAACACACTTACTATATTCCCATTTAGATGATGACTGTCAAAAATCTCATTCATGTCATTGTCAAACGGCCATTACAAACATCACAGAAATGTGGCTGAAAGAGATGAAAGAAGGAAATTTAACAGACTATTTAATTGAGACTTCAAAAAGGCACTTGATCTGGTAGACCACAATATCTTAATATCAAAACTAAAATAGCGCAAGTTAATGCAAATGCCATAAAATGGATAGAATCTTATTTAAGAAACAGAACACATTAGGAAAGTTAATGTCAGCCGTAAAGTAAACGGTAGTAAAGACGGGTATTCCACAAGGATCGATGTTAGGAGCCTTGCTGTTCTTGCCATTTATCGGTGACATACCACTCAGTCAATAGGTCACACATAGATCTATTTGCTGATGATACTACACTACATATTGCTGATTGATTGTGACACAAATAACAATACGCTTCTAAATGAAAATAAAACTAAATGTATATTTACTCACACCCGCCAAAAAGCTATATCACATGGCCCAAAAATACTTCAATCTCTGTCAAAGGTACAGAAATAGAAAATATTGCAACACAAAAGCTAGTTGGGTGAATATTGACCATTTTGTTCTGTGGAATGTACAAGTTAATAAAATCTGCACATTTATCACCTTCAAAATGACGTTGCTGTTAAACATGAGGAAGTATCTACCACTTAACATGAGATTGCTTTACTTCAGTGTTTATATACAACCTTTACTTGACTATTACCTTACTATATTACTAAAATGAGAAGCCCGCATTATTCTAGACAAACTGACGAACTGTCAAACTTCCTATTTAAATAAATAAATAAAATTATTAAAAAGGGATAAATAAATAAAATAAGTATTTAAATGGAATTGCTCCTCAGTCAGCCTATGGGTTACGGTGTGCTGAAAAGGGAAACCTAGCACCTAAGCCAAACATATAATTCTAATTGCTCCTCAGTCAGCATATGGGTTACGGTCTGCTGAAAAGGGAAACCTAGCACCTAAGCCAAACATATAATTCTAATTGCTCCTCAGTCAGCATATGGGTTACGGTCTGCTGAAAAGGGAAACCTAGCACCTAAGCCAAACATATAATTCTAATTTTCTGCTGTTACTGCTTGGGACATTTTGCCCTTTGATATTAAAAGACTCCAGAAATGTTCGTATCTTCCAAACGAAATGGTTTAAACATCTATATAATGAGGCTTAAACCAGTCATTGTCCAGTGTTGGTATATGAAGTATTTCTACTCTTGTATATTGAATTTGTCGTATCTGTGCACGCGCACGTGTGTGTGTGTGTGTGTGTGTGTGTGTGTCTAAATATTTTTCTTTAAAAATACAATTACAGAGAAGGCCTCAGGGAAGAATAGTCTTGTACTAATTGATTTACCTTCTATATATAAATTATTATTATTATTATTATTATTATCATCATCATCAGTATTTATGTAATTTATTTTTGTGCTTATATCCAATTAAGGTTAAGGCACGCTATCTTAGGCACACCTACCTCAGCTATCTGGGCTGTCTGTCCAGGACAGTGAGTTAGTGGTTAGAGGTTAGTTGTTAGTGGTTAGTGAGAGAGAAGAGGGTGTAGTGGCCTTACACCTACCCATTGAGTCATTAAACTCACTCCTGGGTGGGAGCCTCTACCAGCCTTATATCCGATGGCTTAACCACGACACCATCGAGGCATCATCTTCATCATCATCATCATCATCATCATCATCATCATCAATATAAACGCCTGTCGTCATTATTTTCAATACGTAATACCACTAAACAACTGAGATTCCTGCCTTTGTAAATATGGCTGTAGAATTCTACAGTGGTATATCTGTGTCATTAATTATCGTTGGATGTGAATGGGGAAATTCTGCCAGTATGTGAGATTGCTGCCCACGCCATCACACTGCCACCGCTGAATCTCTCCACTTCCTGAATGTAGTTTGCAACATTCACGACGACGTCTGTACACTCGACATTCTCCACTGACACAAAGTGACACGTCGGCTGTCTGGCTTGAATACCTTTCTCAAACAGACCGTTCCGCACCATATGAGCTGCTATCCTACTCAAACAGACCGTTCCGCACCATGTGAGCTGTTGTCCCACTCCAACAGACCGTTCCGCACCATAGGAGCTGCTGTCCCACTCCAACAGACCGCCCCGCACCATCGGAGCTGCTGTCCCACTCCAACAGACCGCCCCGCACCATGTGAGCTGCTGTCCCACCCCAACAGACCGCTCCGCACCATGTGAGCTGCTATCCCACTCCAACAGACCGCACCATGTGAGCTGCTTTCCCACTCCAACAGATCGCTCCATGTGAGCTGCTTTCCCACTCCAACAGATCGCTCCGCACCATGTGAGCTGCTATCCCACTCCAACAGACCGCTCCGCACCATGTGAGCTGCTATCCCACTCCAACAGACCGCTCCGCACCATGTGAGCTGCTATCCCACTCCAACAGACCGCTCCGCACAATGTGAGCTGCTATCCCACTCCAACAGACCGCTCCGCACCATGTGAGCTGCTATCCCACTCCAACAGACCGCTCCGCACCATGTGAGCTGCTATCCCACTCCAACAGACCGCTCCGCACAATGTGAGCTGCTATCCCACTCCAACAGACCGCTCCGCACAATGTGAGCTGCTATCCCACTCCAACAGACCGCTCCGCACCATGTGAGCTGCTGTCCCACTCCAACAGACCGCTCCGCACCATGTGAGCTGCTGTCCCACTCCAACAGACCGCTCCGCACCATGTGAGCTGCTGTCCCACTCCAACAGACCGCTCCGCACCATGTGAGCTGCTGTCCCACTCCAACAGACCGCTTCGCACCATGTGAGCTGCTGTCCCACTCCAACAGACCGCTCCGCACCATGTGAGCTGCTGTCCCACTCCAACAGACCGCTCCGCACCATGTGAGCTGCTATCCCACTCCAACTGTCCCACTCCAACAGACCGCTCCGCACCATATGAGCTGCTGTCCCACTCCAACAGACCGCTCCGCACCATGTGAGCTGCTGTCCCACTCCAACAGACCGCTCCGCACCATGTGAGCTGCTGTCCCACACCAACAGACCGCTCCGCACCATGTGAGCTGCTGTCCCACTCCAACAGACCGCTCCGCACCATGTGAGCTGCTGTCCCACACCAACAGACCGCTCCGCACCATGTGAGCTGCTGTCCCACTCCAACAGACCGCTCCGCACCATGTGAGCTGCTGTCCCACTCCAAAAGACCGCTCCGCACCATGTGAGCTGCTGTCCCACTCCAAAAGACCGCTCCGCACCATGTGAGCTGCTGTCCCACTCCAACAGACCGCTTCGCATCATGTGAGCTGCTATCCCACTCAAACCTCGAAAGGAGGGCGGGACGTAGCCCAATGGTAAAGCGCTCGCTTGATGCGCGGTCGGTTTAAGATCGATCCCTGTCGGTGTGCCCATTGGACTATTTCTTGGTCTAGCCAGTGCACCACAACTGGTATATCAAAGGCCGTGGTATGTGCTATTCTGTCTGGGATGGTGCATATAAAAGATCCCTACTAATGGAAAAATGTCACAGGTTTCCTCTCTAAGACTATATTTCAAATCTGGGAGTGAGACGGTACCGGGATGCGAACCCAGTACCTACCGGGATGCGAGACAGTATCTATCTGCCGCAAGTCCAGTGAGTTAACCATTACACCATAATGCGTACTGGAAGACTATATAATCCATCATCTAAAATGCACGGAGTTTAGATATTTCAGTCTTAAGCAACTCTTTGAATGTTTAAAATGCATGTTCTTTCTGCTATCAATACCTAAGACTATTGCATAATAAAAACGAAGCCAGTATAGCTTCTTTATTTGAATTAAGACCATCTACAGTGTGTCTGTATGATAGTCACTATGAGTTGAAATGTAGGCCTATTCCAACTTTGTGTAATATTTTCAACTGGCATATCCTAGCTGTAGGAAAAGTACATAATATTATTAATATACCTATACCTAGGAGAATGGTAGTCTTCGTAAAAACAGAGCAGAGATGATGAAGTGGTCTTATGTCGTGCTTCCACTGGTCATACACGCCACCTTTGAGGTGGGGCTGGACGTAGCCTAGGATCGATCCCTGTTGGTGGGCCCATTAGGCCCAGTGCACCACGACTGGTATCAGAAAGGCCGTTTTATGTACTATCCTGTCTGTGTGATGACGCATATAAAATATAATTTTCTACTAATGGAAAAAAAATATAGTGGGTTTCCTCTCTAAGACCATGTCAGAATTACCAAATGTTTGATATCCGATAAATGAATTAATGTGCTCTAGTGGTGTCGTTAAAGAAAACAAACTAACTTTCACCCATGAGAAAGGATCCTCTACATCGATATGTACATACTTTCACCTTTGAGGAAGGATCCTTTACATCGATATGTACATACTTTCACCTTTAATAAAGGATCCTCTACATCGATATGTACATACTTTCACCTTTGAGGAAGGATCCTCTACATCGATATGTACATACTTTCACCTTTAAGAAAGGATCCTCTACATCGATATGTACATACTTTCACCTTTGAAGGAGGATCCTCTACATCGATTTGTACATACTTTCACCTTTAAGAAAGGATCCTCTACATCGATATGTACATACTTTCACCTTTGAAGGAGGATCCTCTACATCGATATGTACATACTTTCACCTTTGAAGGAGGATCCTCTACATCGATATGTACATACTTTCACCTTTGAAGGAGGATCCTCTACATCGATATGTACATACTTTCACCTTTGAGGAAGGATCCTCTACATCGATATGTAAATACTTTCACCTTTGAGGAAGGATCCTCTACATCGATATGTATATACTTTCACCTTTAAGAAAGGATCCTCTACATCGATATGTAAATACTTTCACCTTTGAGGAAGGATCCTCTACATCGATATGTATATACTTTCACCTTTGAAGGAGGATCCTCTACATCGATATGTACATACTTTCACCTTTGAGGAAGGATCCTCTACATCGATATGTACATACTTTCACCTTTGAAGGAGGATCCTCTACATCGATATGTACATACTTTCACCTTTGAAGGAGGATCCTCTACATCAATATGTACATACTTTCACCTTTGAAGGAGGATCCTCTACATCGATATGTACATACTTTCACCTTTAAGAAAGGATCCTCTACATCGATATGTATACCTTCACCTTTGAAGGAGGATCCTCTACATCGATATGTATATACTTTCACCTTTGAGGAAGGATCCTCTACATCGATATGTATATACTTTCACCTTTGAAGGAGGATCCTCTACATCAATATGTACATACTTTCACCTTTGAAGGAGGATCCTCTACATCGATATGTATATACTTTCACCTTTGAGGAAGGATCCTCTACATCGATATGTATATACTTTCACCTTTAAGAAAGGATCCTCTACATCGATATGTAAATACCTTCACCTTTGAAGGAGGATCCTCTACATCGATATGTACATACTTTCACCTTTGAGGAAGGATCCTCTACATCGATATGTATATACTTTCACCTTTGAAGGAGGATCCTCTACATCAATATGTACATACTTTCACCTTTGAGGAAGGATCCTCTACATCGATATGTACATACTTTCACCTTTAATAAAGGATCCTCTACATTGGAATGTACATACTTTCACCTTTGAAGGAGGATCCTCTACATCGATATGTTCATACTTTCACCTTTGAGGAAGGATCCTCTACATCGATATGTATATACTTTCACCTTTAATAAAGGATCCTCTACATCGATATGTACATACTTTCACCTTTAATAAAGGATCCTCTACATCGATATGTATATACTTTCACCTTTGAAGGAGGATCGTCTATATCAATATGTACATACTTTCACCTTTGAGGAAGGATCCTCTACATCGATATGTACATACTTTAACCTTTGAAGGAGGATCCTCTACATCGATATGTACATACTTTCACCTTTGAGGAAGGATGCTCGATATCGGTGTGTGCACGTTCAGCGTACACGGATGGTGCGTAACGTTCGCTACCGAATTTTTATATTAATATTAATAATTCATCCACCGACTCGTCTTTGGCAAGCGATAGTCGATGACTTTTTAGTGCTGCGGTCTCGTTAAACTTCCATCCATTGTATGTTGTTGCAGTCGTACAATACAGAGTATACTAGATGATGGTGTTGGCATTTAAATACTATTATCCTGTTCAATTATTTAGACCCAAAGTTTTTTGCAAATGTTACGTTTATTTCCTATTCGATATTTGTTTTCTTTGCATTTACATGAAAACAAACCCAAACCCCGACAGGTTTTATATACAAATCATCATATAAAATGCACGAAGTTGACTTAATTCCACTTTCTAAAAATCTCTGTGTCTTTTGAATGCACGTTATTTCGCCTATAAATAACTACGGTCATTTGCATATCAAAACATTGGGATCTGAGGCCACGTGAAGGCCATTATAGCTTGTTTCACTAAATCAAGGTTATCATTGTTTTGCAGTGTGTAACAGCATTGTGTAATCTTTCCGTTAAACATAGATGTAAACAAACAGAACATGTAACCCTTTCTTGTAGGTGCATTATATTTAATAAATTTAGCTAATGTGTTATGTATTTTTATTTTATTATATCAATTATATATTAGCATACCATACCTAACCTAACACAACTGAGGTGTAGCACAGTAATAAACACAAATCACCTCACACCGCAGGAATGTGCTTTCCAAATTTATAAATAAATTTAATGCAGGGCCGGACCCAGAAGACCGGGGGGGGGGGGGGGGGGGGAATAAAATGTCAAAGGCCACCAACATCAAATAATAATAATTTTTTTATTTAATTTGCCTCTAAATTGGGAACTCGTACGTATATATATATATATATATATATATATATATATATATATATATATATATATATATATATATATATAGTATTTAGGGTGGTGCTAGAGGCTGGGGTTTGGGGGTGGGGTGTTACATTTGTAATGCGAAAAACCAAAGGGCTATTGTTCGGACTCGTATGGGTTCAACCACTTTTTTATCCCGCAGACACAGCCCTGAATGTTCAAAATACGATAGCATTGCTTGGTCAATAACATCATTATTTCGATCTATGACTGCACGTGCTATTGTAGCAATGTGTAAACCACGTAAAATACAAGTTAGGTAGGGTATATAAATTCATTGAAAATGTATTAGTCGACATTCTTGTTATTGTTATTTGAGAAAAAATATGGGTAAATCGAAAAACACTTCAGTTGATGTAAAATCGTGTATTAAGAACGTTTTTGATTATTTTGAAGATGAATATCAGCGCGGTAGACCTAGGTATGCTTCTTATCAAATTGTCGATCGAGTTTCCGCTGCACTTAAAGTTTCGGTTTCAACAGTAAAAAGAATTGTGAAAAATCTAAGCTCTACGAATCCGAGCACAGAAATCACTGTTAAAAAACGCGACTGAAAACTCATCGATTTATTTGATAAAGATGTTATAAGACGACGAGTATACAGATTTTATAGAGAGGGCGAATTACCTACATTACATAAGATTAACGTGGCTTTAATGGAGGAATGTGGAATCAACACATCCATATCAACTTTACGAAGAACACTCCATGACCTCGATTTTAAATACCAACATATGTCTACAACCGGAAAAGTGATTTTTGAGGACGCCAATATATCAGACAGGAGACTGTCCTATCTCCATGAAATATCCAGTTTACGAGAACAGGGGTATTTAATAGTGTATCAAGATGAGACCTGGGTGAATGTCAACCACACAACATCCCACCACTGGACAGATATTATCCACACGGGCACAAGTACCGTCAATCACCTGCCGAAATCAGACGCTGCTGATCGAGTTCCTAAACTCTGTTCGGTGACTGGGAAGGGAAAAAGACTTATTATTTGTCATGCTGGCTGTAATAAATATGGATTGATAGATGGCTGTGAATTGATCTTTGCGGCTAAAAAAACAGACGGAGACTATCATGGTGAGATGAATCATGACAATTTCATCAAATGGTTTGAAGAACAACTTATGCCTTCTCTACCAGAACCTTCTGTTATCGTCATGGATAACGCAAGCTACCACAACAAATTAACTGAGATTACACGATGTCCTGCACTAAACGCTAAAAAGGAAGAAATTCAGTCGTGGCTACGAACAAAAATATACCTTTTAAGAGTAACATGACAAAGCCAGTTCTTTATGAACTTGTGAAAAGTAACAAATGTGCAAAGCATTTTGTTAATGATGATATTACTGAACGCCATGGGCACTTGTGTCTAAGACTGCCGCCAAGACATTCTGAACTCAATCCGATAGAACTGATCTGGAGTCAAGTCAAAGGGCACATAGCTCGTTATAATGATGGTAAAATTACCACGGTGCGGAGAGAACTTGCACATGCATTGAACTCTGTCACACCTACACACTTCTCTGACGCAGTTAAACATGTAATAAAGATCGAAGAAGATTTTAGAAAACAAAATAGTTTTATAAGACATAAAATACCCCCTGTGATAGTCCCCCTTAACGAAGATAGTGATGAAGAAATGAGTTCGTCGACTGATTAAGTTATTTCTCCATACCCATCAGGAGTATTACTTTAATGTATGCATGAACTCTTTAACACCAAAAACAATTTATTTCCATAGCATTCACTATCAGACAACCTAACAACCTATAAACTAATCGACTAGAAATGCATATAAACTACACATACATACGAGAGAAATGTTTATTTGATGACACACTCAACGCATTTGATATACGTTTATGTGGCGTCAGACAAAACGGTTAAGGAGCATTATGACAGTGAGAAAGAAACTCGCTACCGCCACATGGGCCACTGTTTCCGATAAGCAATTTTGATAAGCAATAAGGGACGTTTTATATGCACCATCCCATAGACAGGATAGCACATACCACAGCCTTTATACATCAGTTGTGGTGCACAGGCTGGAACTAGACACAACCCAATGGGTCCACCATGTGGGATCGATCAGTCGACCTACCATGATCGAACGCTTTACCTCTGAGCTACGTCCCGCTCCATATACAAAAGAAGCCTTAAGTGGGGTTGGGGTTGTGCAGAGGGTCACACCTCCACCAATCGCATGCATACCATATTCTTCTCTCTCTCCCTATTACCATATAACCATAGATTAAAAGATATGTTGAATGCGTCGTTACATAAATGACGTGTCTCTCTCTCTCTCTCTCTCTCTCTCTCTCTCTCTCTCTCTCTCTCTCTCTCTCTCTCTCTCTCTCTCTCTCTCTCCCTTCAGCACGCGCGCTTGTGTATTCCACAATATAATTATAATATTTGATACATATTTTTTTTTCAAACTGAGGTTTTGTCACTTGAACTCCCCACCTGAATCGGCGCCTGCTTCATGTTTACAGATATTTTCTTAAATATAGGTCGTACTACGATTTGTGCGGATAGGACGATAGAACCGAACATTAGTTTGAAACGCACTATAGAATGATGCTTTTGATATGCAAATGACCTTAGTTATTTATAGGAGAAATAACGTGCATTCAAATGACACAGAGATTTTTAAAAAGTGGAATTAAGTCAACTTCGTGCATTTTATATGATGATTTGTATATAAAACCTGTCGGGGTTTGGGTTTGTTTTCATGTAAATGCAAAGAAAACAAATATCGAATAGGAAATAAACGTAACATTTGCAAATAACTTGGGGTCTAAACAATTGAACAGGATAATAGTTGTTTATGTTTTTTCTGGAGATTTTGTTTGTTTGTTTGTGTTGTTTGTTTGTTTTTGTTTGTTTGTTGGGTTTTTGATGTGTGTTTGTTTTTTTGGGGGGTGGGGTTGGGGGGAGGGGTACCTATCCTTGTATGGCTTTTGTTCTTCTGTGTAGGCTGGATACGAGGCGTCTAACTAAAAGAATGGCACACCACAACGTTTTTAATGAATTTAATGTAGGTGTATTAGAGTTAATTAAAGCGTCTAGGTGGAAACAACTTTATGAGATGTGATCATGGCGTGTGCCACCAATGTTCAACTTTGGCAGCATTATTCCTGTATTGTTGAGTTTTAAATAAGTATCTTGTAATTCCACAAAAGAAGACCTTTATATTGTTTATTAAGAGTGTTTCTTGTGTATTTGACTGTGTATATATTGGGTGAGACTTTAACAAAATATATGTCTGTCTTTTTGCCAAAGAAAGCAGAAAAACGTTCACTAGACTGATTCGTACGCTTCACGTTAAGCTGAATGAGTACATCGGCAACCAGTCAAATAGTTTGCGAACGTTAGCATCACTCGATGTCGCAGAACACGGAATGGTATCATCATTGATTTAACAGTGATTAATGAGTGCATGTCATCACAGTTATCTAAATATCCACCAAGCTCCGTCGTGTTCACGTTTAGAGTTGTCAAACGAGGCTTGAGACTGGCAGTCATCTTACAGACAAAGAAGGGAGGATGTAGTGTCTTGGGGAGATGGCAGTCCGCCCATAGACGACTCACCCGACTGATTGATGGGTACTGTCACAGCCTTTAGTCTTCAGGCCTTTATATATACGTTTCTAAATACGTTCATGATTTCATCTAGTTCAAAGTCACGATATATGTTTGTTAAATCCACAATTCCAACTGAAAAGTGTAATTGACAAATAAGCATGTAATAGAGGCCCGAGTTCGTTTACACATGTATACATGTATTTCATAGTCACAATATTACCTTACAAAATCGTCAGCTGTTTTCTTTTTTGCTAACACGTCCAAAAGGTAACGTATAGCTATTAACGACTGTGTCATTTGTCACGTTTTCGTTCAGTATCAGACAGCCATGGCCGCCTAGAGTAAGAACATTACCACGTATCATGGATATCTTCTGGCAACATCCAGGCATAGCGTTCTACAGACACAATTTGGCGGAAACATATACTTGTATAAATAGAAAATGTTCTATTTTAAAAAAATTAAAATTCTATTATAAACTTGTTATTGCTAAATTATATTCTATAACATTTGGCAAAGACACTTTTAAAAACAATTTTTAAAATTAATTTTAAATCACTACCTTACGTTTAAATATTAGTAGCAAAAATTAACCAACCATAGCTTTTCTTTCATAAGCATAATTTACATGATTTACGATGATTTCAAATTCAAAATTAGTTACTTAAAATGAATGAATATTTAATGACACCCCAGCCACCCCACCCCCCCACACACACAATCACACTTGTTTAACGACACCACTAGAGCACATTGATTTATTAATCATCGGCTATTGGATGTCAAACATTCGGTAATTTTGACATATAGTCTAAGAGAGGAAACCCGCTATATTTTTTCATTAGTAACAAGGAATCTTTTATATGCACCATCCTATAGACAGGATAGTACATACCACGGCCTGTGATATACCAGTCGTGGTGCACTGGCTGGAATGAGAAATAGCCCAATGGGCCCACCGACGGGGATCGATCCTAGACCAACAGCGCTTTACCACTGGGCAACGTCCCGCCCCTTTCTCTGAAAGAGTCACATGCATGCAAAAAAGACGTTTGTATGTCCTGAATCCTCTTGTAACACTGTATCACGGAGATCCTATAATACCCGTAACTGAATGAAACACGATTGTCCAAATATCTCTCCTAACTGTATATCTATTAGATCTCTCTGTAACAGGCAGTTATACCCACTGTGGCTCGTCTAGGTATGATCAGAGATAAGATCTTATATAAGTATATATTATTATAGCACGTTTAGTTCACTAGAAAACACAACAAAAACACATTACACTTTGGAATCTGTATTAACCTACGCCGACCAATGTACTGCCGCAGTAGTTAATTAACAACAACAAATAATAACAACCCAGAACTGATCACTTAATTAGTTAATCTCTAGGTGTCTAGTTTACACAATATGCTAATCACTTCACCGTGACATGACACCCACACGTGTGATAATTGAGAAACGCTGCCAGGAGACCTTAATTAATAAAGGAATTACAACTCTATTCCTAACTGGTTAATTTTTAATTAACCCTTACTACTCATTCAGTAACCTTGTCACACAGAATTAATACTCGTACCTATCACAATAAAGACAATAACCTACAGTTTACCTAGGTCCTCTAGGATGACTGGTTAAGCTTTTTATAATTATTTAGGACAGTGAGCCTACAGATTACTGCATCAGATGACCGGCAGCACCGTCTAAATAATATTGGTATAATACAGTATTAAAATATTTAAGGTCACATCAATCACATCAAGGTTATACACAGAGCAGAAATAAAATTATTTACCAGTCCGGACAGACAGCGATCCCCTGGAGCCTTCCTTATGTTTCTCTCCGATATCTCTAAAATCCTAGCTATTTATTCAAAACTCTCAGAGACAGCGAATATTACCTGGGGGTACAAGGCGGTACCTCACGTATCATGTGGATTTCCCACAGCCACCACGCCGGCATATCTTTCTCTGATCGTCAGACTGGCTGTCGCCATTCGCCAAAATCACGGTTGTAAAAACCGCACTCGCAGAGGTATTACGTAACTACTGGTCACATGGCCACCACAGCTGGACTAAGTGCATATTGGAATGCACGGTCGCGCGAAGGTATTACGTAACAAACTGCCCATCTGGGCTAAGTACATTTGGAACTGCACACGGTCCTCTAAAACAATTAATATCGCCACAGGCGAAAAGAAATTAATAGCATGTACCGTCACACACCCCCACCTCAAAAAGGATATTTCCTCTACTCTAGGAATAGGGAAATATACTACATTAAAACAAAAGTGCGTTAACCGACGCATCCGGGCATTTATAACACATGTAATAATAAGGTGACTACCAGTAATCACACTGAGTCTCTGAATCCCTGGTATACAAATAAAATATATAAAAACAAAACAGAAATCAAGAATGTCAACACATTATCATAACGTTCAACTTCGGGACAGGGCATCAGCGATTACATTGGATGTGCCCTTGATATGTTCAATGGTAATTGGGAATTCCTGCAGAAGAAGATTCCATCTCAAAACTCTGGTTGGAGGCTTTCATTCTGTGAATGAAGGTAAGCGGATTATGATCAGTAAAGACCACCACTTGATGCACTGCCGATTTCACGTAGATCTGAAAATGCTTCAGAGCTTGTACCATGGCCAAAGCTTCCTTCTCTATAGTGGAATAGTTCACCTGGTGTTTGTCAAACTTTTTGGAGAAGAAACTTACAGGATGGTCCAGTCCATTTTCGTCTTCCTGGAACAGCACAGCTCCAGCTCCCACGTCACTGGCATCCACAGCTAGCTTGAAAGGCACTCGGTAGTCTGGTGCTGCCATCACGGGAGACGAGTAGCGCATCTGCTTAAGACGGTTGAATGACTTCTCGCATTCACCTGACCACTGGAACTTCGTTTCTTTCTTTTTCAGTGTCGCACGTTTTCCAGGTTTTCTCCGATAGGCATGCTGTCGAATCGGTGTAGCGTTGGGTTCCAAGCGCACATCCTGGCTTAAGGTGTTGGTAACCGTTGGAAGGTCCTGACAAATGGAAACATTGTCTTGTATCAGCGTAGTCAACTTTTCTCGCTGGGGTTTCAAGTCTGCTAGAATCTGGCTGTTGGTTAATTTTCTCTCTGCAGTCTTGACGTCATCACAGGAAATTGAGTGACTCTCAATTTGGACCGGTATCACTGGAACTATCGGCAGTCTGTCAAAATAACCTTTTAGCAAATTGATGTGACAATACCTACTTTTCCTAACCCTATCAGGGGTGTTTATCACATACCCTGTCTCATTAACCCGTTTGTGCACAACATAGGGCCCGAAATACCTGTTCTGCAATGAACCCCGTTTAATTGGAAGGTACAGCAGCACCTTATCCCCTGGTTTAAATTCCCGACTCCTAGTCTTCCTATCAAACACGGATTTTATTTTGCTCTGAGCATGGCTCAGTTGCTTCCTAGCCTTCCTATCTCTAACTCTCTTATTCATTAATACTCCCTTGTCCATATCATAACCTGACATCTGATCCTCCATCTTACCCTCTGTTAACAATGTAGTGCGAGCTGCCAACAATTTTGGATCAGCCCCCTGCTCTAGAATTAACTCTTGTCTATTACAAGGTAAATCCCCTCTATCAAACACAACTGGTTCAATTCCCCTCTGTGGGAGATCAACAGGTTCCACCACATTTAATTCCTCAGTTGACTTATCTACCATTTTACTGATAACCTCATCCACTCCAATTTCATGGCTCACACACATATCAGACAAATCACAAATATCCTCTGGGTATCGTGTTACCCTACTGGCCATAGCCCTAGTCTTTACACACGCAGGATATCTAATCTCATCAACCTCACTCTCTCCTACTAGTAAAGGGCTGTCTTTAATTAACAATTGGTCACATTTCGGCTGACAACACTGACTAGTCAAATTATTACCCAACAAAACTTCTATGTTTTCAACAGGCAAGTTCTTCACAACACCCATAATGACTGGTCCCGTCACAAACTTCGAACACAAGAAAACGTTATGTAACCGGACAACCATTTTTTCTCCAGTAACCGAGGTTAAGGCCAAACTACGTCCCGTATCTGAATTTTCAATACCAGCTAAACACTTTGACGTTATAAGCGACTGACTATATCCGGTATCTCTATAGATTGATATTGCCTTAGGACTCAATTCTTGTTTCACATCACAAACCATACCAGTGGACACATACGGGTTTACTTTCTCTGCCATGGGACTAACCATTAACTCTCTCGCTAACGGAGCTGACCTCACTAAACCGACCACTTGCGCATTATCGCGTTTCCTTTTAAAACAGTCCCCGACAAGGTGGTTATCCTTTTTACAGTAACTGCAATGTGGACAAAAAGTTCGTGCATTGGCTGATAATGCAGGTTTATCCTTACTTTGCCCACCAGGTACATTCCTTGCCGGACTAGCTGACCAACTAGAAGACTCTCCCCGATAGTTACTTTCCCAGGAAAAACCTGACTGAAATTTCTTCTTATCACCCTGTTGTAAAGAGCTACCCTGTACTGCCTGAGCTTTGTGCATTAACACGTAGTCATCTGCCACTATGCCTGCCTCCTCTATCTTTTTGACATCACGATCCTCTAAATGAATACGTAAGCTAACTGGTAATCCATTTTTAATGTCCTGTAAGATCAACAACTCCCGTAACTCGGTATATGACTCTACCTGATGAGACACCACCCATTTATCAAACATCCCTGCCTTCTTAGCCACAAACTCACTATAAGACTGACCCTGCGTTTTTCTCAACCCGTTATACCGTAACCGATAATCCTCAGATCGTAATTCATAAGCCCTCAACACTTCAGCCTTAACTAGGTCGTACTGACTTGCTCGCTCATCACTCATTGAATTATAAGCTACACTAGCCTTCCCCTTAAACTTAGACACGGCTAACAATGTCCACTTAGATTGCGGCCAATTTAGCTGCTTAGCGGCCCATTCAAAAAGTTGGAAGAACATATCTACCTCCTGGTCATCGAATACAGGCACTGATCTATAAGCCTCCGACATGTTAAACCCATTTCCGGCCTCACGTCTAACTTCTTCAGTATTCAACTTTAACTCATGTTCTACTTTTAATTTTTCTAACTGGAATTCTCTATCCCTATCTCTCTCTTCTCTACCCCTCTCTTCTCTTTCTCTCCCCTTTCTTCTTCTCTTTCTCTATCCCTCTCTCTATCTCTCTTCTCTCTCTATCTCTATCCCTCTCTTCTCTCTCTCTCTCTCTCTCTATCTTCTCTATCTCTATCTTCTTTTTCTCTATCCCTCTCTTCTCTTCCTCTCTCTCTCTATCTTCTCTATCTCTCTCTCTATCTAATGCACGTTCTTCTCTTTCGTACTCAAGCTTTTTAAAAGCTAATTGTTGTTCCACATTTAACTAATTTATCTCTATCTCTGGAACAATCTCACTGTCTTCCATAACAGGACTATCACCAAAACTTCCTGGATAATAATTGTCCTTATATCTCCTAAGGTTTTAGCTGATGTTAAATCAATTTCTCGCTCACCCGCGATTTCAACTAACTCGGCCTTACGTGCTCGCTTAATCTCCACTACACTGAGCGTAGGCCTATCCAGCAAATTCTTATCCATGTTTAGATATGACGCACTTATTATTAATTAATTTTCTAGTGAACAACGTTGCTACTTCTAGTTAATTTGTAAAATAATTTATAAAGCCCCCATTTACAAACAATACTTTTTAAAATATGCATGTCCCGTTTTAGATCCGGGACGAGCGCCCCAATTTTCACTCCTGTCACGGGGATCCTATAATACCCGTAACTGAATGAAACACGATTGTCCAACTATCTCTCCTAACTGTATATCTATTAGATCTCTCTGTAAGAGGCAGTTATACCCGCTGTGGCTCGTCTAGGTATGATCAGAGATAAGATCTTATATAAGTATATATTATTATAGCACGTTTAGTTCACTAGAAAACACAACAAAAACACAATACACTTTGGAATCTGTATTACGCAGACCATTGTACTGCCGCAGTAGTTAATTAACAACAACAAATAATAACAACCCAGAACTGATCACTTAATTAGTTAATCTCTAGGTATCTAGTTTACACAATATGCTAATCACTTCACCGTGACACAACACCCACACGTGTGATAATTTAGAAACGCTGCCAGGAGAACTTAATTAATAAAGGAATTACAACTCTATTCCTAACTGGTTAATTTTTAATTAACCCTTACTACAATCGTGTGATAATTGAGAAACGCTAACTAAAGGAATTACAACTCTATTCCTAACTGGTTAATTTTTAATTAACCCTTAACTACTCATTCAGTAACCTTGTCACACAGAATTAATACTGGTACCTATCACAATAAAGACAATAACCTACAGTTTACCTAGGTCCTCTAGGATGACTGGTTAAGCTTTTTATAATTATTTAGGACAGTGAGCCTACAGATTACTGCGTCAGATGACCGGCAACACCGTCTAAATAATATTGGTATAATACAGTATTAAAATATTTAAGGTCACATCAATCACACCAAGGTTATACACAAAGCAGAAATAAAATTATTTACCAGTCCGGACGGACAGCGATCCCCTGGAGCCTTCCTTATGTTTCTCCCCGATATCTCTAAAATCCTAGCTATTTATTCAAAACTCTCAGAGACAGCGAATATCGCCTGGGGGTACAAGGCGGTACCTCACGTATCATGTGGATTTTCCACAGCCACCACGCCGGCATATCTTTCTCTGATCGTCAGACTGGCTGTCGCCATTCGCCAAAATCACGGTTGTAAAAACCGCACTCGCAGAGGTATTACGTAACTACTGGCCACATGGCCTCCACAGCTGGACTAAGTGCATATTGGAATGCACGGTCGCGCGAAGGTATTACGTAACAAATTGCCCATCTGGGCTAAGTGCATTTGGAAGTGCACACGGTCCTCTAAAACAATTAATATCGCCACAGGCGAAAAGAAATTAAGAGCATGTACCGTCACACACTGTGACATATAGTTGGATAAAAATTGATCAATATGTTTCACATCAAGTCATTATTACATTTATTTGAGTTGCCAAGCTCCCATGGCATTACTCAACCCAATGTTTTCACATTTTATATGAGACCAAGATCATCTGAAATGTTCTGAATTGTCACACATTCAGAAGACGCAATATGATGTATTTCTGAAAAGTACTTACTAATAGCCAATACTGTCTTAACGGTTACATGACAACACTACCTGAGAGTCTATAGACATGAGAACAAGGAAGAAGACTTTATATAAGAATTGTTTCTCATTTTTTAGGAATTTATCGATGTATAAAAGTCACAAATGGTATAAAATCGCGTTGTTTAGAGGAACGTGTTTCTATCATTTCACACTTTAGTAATGTGTGAATTGATAGATCTAAATATGAATGACAAAACCGGGTACCGTAGTCAAAATTTCGAAATGACGTTTTAGGCAAAGCCATGATCCACTATCAAGTGCTCATCCCTGGGAGGACCGCCACTCCCTTAGGAGATCCATAACAGGATGTTTCATACTCTTGCACCTAATACAGAAATAGCCGATACTACATATACATATGTACAGTATAGTACTAGCTGGCGTTAACCTAACACTGTAATCATGTTATAGAGCTAGTCGGTATTTGGTTTATAATATATCATAACATATTTTATTTCCAAAGAGACGGGATATACATAAGGTACATGGTCTTAAAGCAACATGTTGACAATAGATTGATAATACATGTATATAAGAATAAACATAAGTTATAGAATACGGCATAAGTGCTTTTATCTAATTTAGCCGATGTATGATTTTAGAACCTATTCTTTTTACTGTGAAAATCATGTTTTCATTAATGACACCATTAAGGCACATTGATAGATTTATTAATCATCGGTTATTGGATGCCAAACATTTGATAATTCTGTTATGCAGTATTAGAACGAAATGTTGTATGTAAGCACGCACTCAACACAGTTTGACTACGGTTGCAGTATTAGAGAAAATCTCATACTTGTTTCTATTAACAGCAAGGGATCTTTTATATGCACTTTCCTACAGACAGGACAGCACATATCACGGCCTTTGATATACTAATCGTGGGACACTGGTTCACCGCTTGGACGGAAAAAAACAATGGATCCACTGAGTGTTTTACCGGTGAAATGCTATGATAAATATCTTAAGCATCTATTTATGGTGTGGGTTGTGGGACCCTCAAACAGTCATTCTTAAGTGTCATCTCCTGTACCAATCCGAGGGGCCGCCCCTCAAAATGCCCCAAATTTTAAGTTTAATTAGCATGGTTGAGTACATCAATCAAACCTACACCAAAATGTTCTCTGTTGATGTACTAATTAAGATCCACCATTCTTAAGTGCCATCTCCTGTATTTAGTCCACTTAAGAACGCCCCTAATTAGCACTAATTAGAAGTTTAATTAGCATGATTGAGTACTTCAACGAAACTGATGCCAAAATATTCTTTAGGGTACCCTGACTAAGGATCAGTGATTCTTAAGTGTCACCCGTGTACCAAATCCACTTAAGAACGGGTCAAAGGTCAAAATCCACCCAATACCAGGCTTAATTAGCACGATCGAGTACATCAACGAAACTAACATTAACATTTTCTGTGTTGATATACTAATTAAGATCCACCGTTCTTAAGTGTCAACTCCTGTACTTAGTCCACTTAAGAACGCCCCTAATTAGCACTAATTAGAAGTTAAATCAGCATGGTTCAACGAAAATTATGCCAAAATATATAAGCTCGCCTGTTACACCGTTATTTAAACCCCTCCAAATAACCACGGTATGGAACAGCCAACTAAAAAAAAAAAAAATGTAGGACCAAGCGAGGCGCCCAAAACCGGTTCACAGCCAGGTCCCCAAACTCCAGGGCCTTTCTACAAGGAAATTCCAGTTAAAGCTGGGGGACTCAGACAATCCCAACCTCAAATTAACAGGGAACCCCCAGCCCCCGCCACAACAACTGGAAACACCCCACCCCCTCTCTGCACCAAGTGGATTATCAAACTAAATCCCCTCCCAGCAGAAGCGACCACATTGAACACGCTCAGAAGGGATAACCCACACTTGAAGCTGAGGCAGGCGACCACTTGGTCAAATGGGTATGTCTTAATAGCTGCTTCAATCAGCAATACTGACCAGCGCATATGCGTTCAAGGGCGCCATTAGCAGCTCACGCCCTATGAACGTAAGCCCAGTAAATGTTTCCACTGTCAGCAGTGGGAACATAGTGCGGCTAAGTGCCGCCATCACAGAGAACTTCCCACCTGTCACAGGTGTGGACAGAAACATGAAAGATCATCACGCAACTCACCCTGTATCAGACCTGTGCAATGCCCTAACTGCCTTAGCCGGCACATGGCTCACGACACCAGATGCCACCACTACCAGAAGGCGCTTCGCAAATTAAACAGAACTAGCGGACAAAAAAATAAACCAGGCAACCAAAAAACATTTAGCGTTAAGTCAGTTCCTACAGTTAATCAAAACTGCTCCTATGCAGAAAAACTAAAAACCAACTCACCGTCAGAAGTTAGTGAACTCAAATCCATCATTCAAACTCTAGTACAGGAGATATCAACATTTAAAGCTAGCCTAATTACCCCAAAAAATTAACCTAATTAAATCTAAAAATAACTAAAAACGTAAAAAAAACATCGGGCCAGAGTCATGGGAGACAAGTCTCCATACGCCCCCGCTAATAATTCAAACATAGGAAATAAGGGCCTTGGCGTTCTCCAGTGGAACGCTAAAGGCCTCCATTCAATGGGACATGGTGCCGAACTCATTCAACTCATTAGCACTAGCAACATCAAGCCAGATATAATTTGCCTGCAAGAATCTTGGCTAGGAATCGGCACTAAAGATTAAAAAAAAAAAAACTAAAGTATTTAAAATTCCAGGATATACAAGTTATTATAAAAATAGAGAAAATAGTACCAGAGGTGGAATAGCCACTCTAATTAAAAATACCATACCGCATACCGAAATTAAATATGATTCTATTAATAAAAACTTAGAAGTCCTAGGACTTAATATACAAAACGATAAAATGCCTATTGATATCATCAATGTTTATAGCCCACCGGGAACAGCCCATAATCAACTGACGTTAAGAGATTACAATAAACTCATAAACTCAAACAATAACTTAATTCTTGTAGGAGATTTTAATTGTCATAGCTCACTGTGGGGAGGTCTGCACTCCGACGCACAGGGAGACATACTAGAGGAATTCATCAATACACACAATCTAGTATGTCTCAACGATGGCAGTACTACTTTTATACATGACTATCTGGGCACATCCGCCATCGACCTAACTATCACCTCTAACAACATAGGTGCAAACGCCCAATGGGAGGTGTTAGAAGCTCTCAATAGCGACCATCTCCCCATTCTAACCAGCTATAAATGTAATACTACTTATACAGAAGAAGAAACATTTATACCTAAATTTAAATTTAATAAAGCTAACTGGGCTGGCTTTACAATAGCCTAAACATTGACGACGCCACTAATAAACTTACTAATAAAATAATAGAAATAGCTGAAAAGAATATTCCTAAAACTAAACCCTTCAATAAAAATAGACCAGTTAACTGGTGGACGGACGAAATTAAATCCAAATGCGGCTTTAGGAACAGGATGCGTAAACTTTATAAAAAAAACAGGGAAACAAGACTATCACACTAAATATAAAATAGCCAAAAACGAAGTAGGTAAGCTTATCATCAATGCTAAACAAGCCAGCTGGCATAAATTTTGCGGTGAAATTAACAATAGAACATCTACTAGAGAAATGTGGAAAAAAATTAAGGCTATTCAAGGACAACGCACTAATTCCACAGTCCTTCAAAAACATAAAACAACAACTACTAATAAACAAAAGGCCGACCTTCTCAGTAAAACGTTCAGTAAAAACAATAGCAACGAAAATTTTCCTAAACAATTTTTTGAGAAACTTAAGAAAGATAACTCTCTACCAACTAATGATACTAAAACAGCAAATCACCCAACTACTGATAATTTAGAATTTAATAAACCGATAACAATGTTAGAATTAAAAACAGCTCTTAAAGCTAAAAAAAAAAGTACTGCCACCGGGCCTGATCAAATAAGTTACACATTACTCAAGTATATGCCGGATGTAGCCCTAAAGGTAGTGTTATCACTCTTTAACCGAATCTGGAGGGAGAGTCAAATGCCCACTGCGTGGAAACATGCAGAATGCTTTAGTCTCCCTAAAGCGGGAAAAGACCATTCCCTCCCAGGGAGTTATAGACCGATAACACTCACGTCCCACATGTGCAAAACCTATAAAACTATTATCAATAAACGACTCAACAATTACCTACTCGAAAATAACCTAATAACTAATGTACAGAGCGGATTTAGAACTAAACATTCAACAATAGATTAAATAGTTAGATTACAAAATAGTATTAATGATGCATTTCGAAAATCTCATAAGGTTTTAACAATATTCATAGATGCTGAAAAAGCTTTTGATATGGTATGGCGTCAAGGTCTACTAAATAAACTACAGAGTAACGGTATTAAAGGTAATATGTTTAATTTTATCAACAATTTCATCCATAATAGATCAATCTCAGATAGAGTGAACGGTCACTATTCAGATAGAACCGAAATAATTAATAGCATACCACAAGGTTCGGTCCTCTCACCAACCTTATTCAACATTTTTTAATAATAACATAACTAAAACACTTAATGCTAAAGGAAAAACAAAAACGACCACGCCATTAAACACGGCACTATTTGCCGATGATTTCGCCATCTGGCGCACAGGCAACACACACCACTAATTTATTTCACCTAATGCAAGCTGATATGAATAGACTTAAAAAATGGGCCCTGGACTGGGGCATTAAACTATCAGAAACTAAAACTGTCTATATGCTTTTTAATAAAGTCAATAAATCAGATAATCACCAACTTAAATCAGGTGATAAAATAATTCCAAGAGTCAAAAGATTTAAATTTCTAGGTGTAACTTTTGACTCAAAACTAACCTTTAGTGACCATATCAATGACATAGTCAGAAACTCAAAAAATACTCTAAACTTGTTAAAAGCCATCTCAGGTACCAGTTGGAGAGCGCAAACAGAGGCAATGCTTATGGTTTACAAAGCATGCATACTCTCCAGAATCGATCATGGAGCCCAAGCCTACAGTTGCACAGCCCCCAAACTGTTCCATAAATTAGATGTTATTCAAAACCAAGCTCTTAGAATCATAGCTAAAGTTCCATCAAATACTAGCGGACAAAGCTTAGAAGTTGAGTTTAACATTATTATGCCACTGAAATATCGTCGCAATCTTCAACACCTTAATTATCATCTAAAAATCCACTCTCTTAAACTAGATCACCCAGTTCAGGAACTCACTCCTATCATAGCTAAACCAGGACTAGTATTCAAAACCAATCAAAATCTTAATGATTCTTTCGCCACTAAAGCTAGTAAAATAGAAATAGAAGTAGGTATAGATAACACGCCAGTGGCACTATACCATATCAATCAGCCAGTCGAGTGCCACACACCATATCTCATTAAACAAGCTACGGATTCAACTCCATTTCCACCATTTAAGAAAATCCTGTTCGAACCCGCAGCCAACGAAAATTACCCTGAGAACATCCATATCTACACGGATGGTTAAAAAAATCCAGATAACGGTAGGGTTGGCTTCGCAGTAGTTGAAGAAAAAATATCTAAACACTCTAAATTAGTTAAATACGCCAGGCTGTCAGATAACCTATCAGTTTTTACAGCAGAACTGACAGCCATCTATGAAGCCCTAATCTGGATTAAAACTAAACAATACTCTAAAAGCGTTATTTTTTCAGATAGTCTTAGCTCTATCCAATCACTTCAAACTAATAAATCTACCAGGCCAGATATCCTCGTAGCCATCCACAATAAACTTCATGAACTAAACCAGCTTAATTTAATAGTAGTATTCGAATGGGTCCCAGCTCACGTAGGTATAATTGGCAATGAAACAGCTGACTATGGAGCCAAAACTGCACTTTCAATCACTAGCAAAATGACAGCACTACCTTTAGGAATATCAGAACTAATGTCAAAAGCAAGAAAACACTACATTAATCAATGGTAGGCCAACTGGGACCTAACAACCAATACATGTCATAACATCAAACCACTAGTCAACTCTATACACTTAAACACTTATGTGGATAAAATAATTACTAAATTGCGCATAGGTAAATCTTCGCAGCTCAACAGCTGCTCTTTCACCAATAAAAACCCTGACTGTGAGTGTGGCACCCGGGAAGACATGAAACACTATCTCCTGGATTGCACTCCTGGATTGCACGCTACACAACAGCCTGAGATAACTAATGATAGAATCAATAACCGAAGCCAACCACAATAAACCAATTACACCTAACTTTTTACTTAACCCTGATAAATATCTAAAACATAAAACCTTCAAAAAAGTATATCAATTCGTCCAGTCCACCAAACCAAAACTATAAGTACCACGTACTGCCCGCCTTGCCAGCGTTCGGTCGACGCGGACCACCAACCCGACTGATCGCAGGCAGGATGGGAAACCGTAGCACACCCATCGGGCTTCTGACAGTCATAAAGTTAAAAACTAAAATTAAAAAATGATCGCAACCACCCGCCTGTACGTCACCCGGAGGGAAGAGCGACCTTCTGCACTCGACCGACATGCACTCCAATCAGGGGGACCAACGGAGGGAAGGTGGCGATCTATAATTAAGATAAGTAATGAATACGCTGCTTAACTCGTGACACCCGTGACTCCCTGGATGGAACATCCACACTACGCACTCGAACAGACCACGTATTCCAACCCGGGGAGAGAACGGTGAAACGACAAAAGTAAAATCAACCAAATTAGCTGGCATAAATTTAGCAATATAAATTAACAATTACTCAAAACTACCCGCCTGTACATCCCTTGGATGAAAGAGCGACCTTAAGCACTCGACCAGGCACTCCAACCTGGGGATTAACGGCGGGACAGTAGCGATTGATTAATAACCACTAGATATGCCAATGCCATCCAGACCTAACCACGATAACCATATTATTCTACTGTAAATATCTTCATGTTCTGAAGCTCGTGACTGACAACTGGCATACACCACCCGCTAACGACACATTATTATTATTATTATTTTATTTTTTTTGCTTTCTCACTAAGACAGGATAGAAGTCGCAGTAACCCAATTGGCTAATTAACCAGCCAATCAACATCGTTAGATAATCAACCAAGATAGGACACCACTAATTATCGCCTATTTTTTTTGCAGCACTCTCATTGGTCCAATCCAGCCAATCACGGATCAAGAACCCCACTACACCTAACTGTAAATAAACTGCACGAATTTGTCTTTGCACCCGCACCATGTTTGTTTTTTTTTTTGTTTTTTTTTATTACTGATGCATTCCATCCTAGCTAACTAAGGTAAGTCAACTAGGGTTCCAGAAGCAAAGACATGCAGGAAAACCGATACCCAACTATCCAGATAGCCTGAAGACAAACCAAGTAAGCCTACTAAAATCCTATATTTAGGGGGCGGGAATCAAAATTCTTCAAACTAAGTACCTAGATCGGTGCATATATGTATACAATTGCTACTTGCCACCGTTAGTTTCGTTTTATTGCATTGGTAATAAAGTTAAGTATGCCAAGCACTAGGCTTTTAAACCAATACCTACACTATAAGGGTTTAACCCTTCAAATTAGATAGCTAGGCTAGTTTAACTCCCCCTCCGTCATTGTATTCAATGCTATACAAGGACCGAGGGGGATGGGTGGTCATGAATGACCGTTGAACTCACTAAAATAGGGACTTAAGACAATAGGTACAACCGTAACGCAAAACTAGGATTCACACACAGACTACAAGCTCACTGCATCAGTACACAAGGTGCACTGACTAATGATAACAATGCACCCGCCCCCATTTAATGGTCCAGTACGTACTCTAATAAGGAACCGGACAAAAGAATACCGTTCCGAGTACACAATTGCAATGCACCCGGGGGAAACTGAACAAAAGAATATCGGCCTCCCCCACCCAAACCCCCAATACTTGCTGCTGGTAATAACTTGGTACTTGGTGATGCCTCGACCAGAAGCGGTCAGGCCCTTTATAAGGGCCCTATGGGCAACCTAGGGAGACACCATAGCATCGTAAAGGTCTAAAATTAACGAGCTACTCTCGATTCACTAATATCAAAACCTATATTAGCTCGGCCATTTACCTTTCGACCGACCGTTCAAAATTGCGCCAAATTCCCTCAATCAAAATTGCGCACCCTTTTCTCTTTGGCATTTAACTGCTCCATTCAAATTCCATAGCACCACCACCACCCCCATCCGCCTTCTACCGATTTGATCGGGCTGCTGGTGCTCCCTTGCACCTGCCAGTGCAGGCGGTCCCTCCTCTTCTCTCCCCCTACCTTTCCTGTCATGGACGGAGGAGCCGGCCAAGGCCGGCTCTTGTGCCCACGACAGGCGTGCGCTACAACAGCTTGTTCTGAATGTGCACGTAAAACCCTATGACATGACATGACATGACCACGGTATGAAAACGTAGTAACCTGATAGTATATATATATATATATATATATATATATATATATATATATATATATATATATATATATATATATATATATATATATATATATATACTGACACACAATGAAAACGCAAAACAGATATTTTTCAATATTTGTTGCGATTAATGAAAAATATATTTATTGGACTTAAAATAACAATTTATGAGAGGAAGCCATTGATTGGTACTTTTTCTGGGTTTTAATCCTGGTTTTGTTCTCGTTACACGTACGATAACAGAAACACACAAAATGGTGTGAAATGCGTTCACTACATGCTCAATCATGCTGCATGCAATGCACGTGAAATGCCAGTATGTGGACACATATTCCTCGTCACATTAAGAATGCCACGACTCCGAGAAGAACAAAGGGAGCGAGCGTTGGGCATGGTTCAAGGGGTGACTTCGCAAAACCAAATTGCTAGGACCTTCAGAGTCCATCCATCAACTATTGGACGACTTGTTGAACGTCATCAACAGACCGGGAGTGTCCGTGCTCGACCTCGAACTGGTCAACGTCTCGTTACGACCCCACGCCAAGATCGGCAGATTCGACGACACCACCTTCGTGGCCGGTTCAGAACTGCGACGATGACAGCAAGCAACACGATAGGATGTCATGGAAGGCCCATCCATCCGATGACGGCTGGACTCAGATGCAGACGCCCGTACAGCGGTAACATCATGACACCGCGACATCGTGCTGCGAGACTACAGTTTGCTCTCCAGAATGGTAATCATCCGCCAGCCTTTTACCGGAGCATTGTTTTCTCAGATGAGTCCCGTTTCTCTGTCTCCTTTGCCGATGGAAGAGTACGTGTGTACAGGAGGAGACTCCATGAACGGTGATTTCAGGAGTGATCTCATCATTGTTCACGATGCCCTTACAGCCCAGCGTTATGTTGACGTTATTCTAAGACCAGTTCTCCAGCCACTTTTGCGCCGTCACCGAAGACCAGGAGGTCCCCTTCTGTTTCCACAAGACAATGTTCGTCCACATACTGCAAGAATTACCCAGACATTCCTGCAATAAGCCGGTATCACCGTTATGAACTGGCCTGCCGTTTCACCGGATTTGAACTCAAATGAACACATGTGGGATGAGTTAGGACGTCGTGTACGTCACCGCCAGCCACCACCGCGTAACGTCGCTGAGCTTGCACAGGCGTTGCAGGAGGAGTGGAGGAACATTCCTGTGGCTTATGTGAGATGTTTGTGCCATTCCTTTCTCCGTCGTCTTCACGCATGCTCACGGGCCAATGGTGGACACACCAGATACTGACCTTGATGGGGGGGGGGGGGGGGGGTGGGGGGGGGGGGGTGGGTTGAACTTTTCGATTACGAATGCAACCCGATTACTGATGATAACTGGGCATGTTTCCATGTGAATGTATCTCATGAATACTAGTCATTAATGTCATATTACATTATCCATCAATTCATTAATAATTTGTCGTTATTTGCAATGAAAAGTTGTTTTTGCGTTTTCATTGTTTCAGTATATATATATATATATATCCCCTTTCAAGTTATATTTTTGTAATATGTTTCAGTCAAAAGCGGTATAGAAACCGTTAGTTATATCATGTAGAAATTACTTCCGAAAGTCGGACAATAGCAGGTGCCAGAAAGCATCTTGGGAATAGCATAGCAGGCCTAAAACTTATGTGTTTCCAAATTTTGTATCACATTACAATTTTTGTACCTTTTTCTGTGAAAATGAACTCATATTTATGTGTGATCTGCAGATCTACATCACTGGCTGCTAGTGACTGTGACGTCAGACTCTGTTCCCAAAGTTAACATTCTTTGCAGAAAGCTACTTGCGTTTTTGTTTCAAAATGTTTAATTAAAAACGCTGGCTAGTTCCGAATGAGAGCGAATAATGGAAAATTGAAAAATAAGAGATAATTTGATGTTACAGGAAGTGTAAATGTTATATTTATTTATGCAGTTCAACAATTATTGGTGTAATTGGATGTTTGAAAAATGAGAAAACGATTTAGGCCTACCTGATAATTGAGCAAACATTCGTCATGCGCATAACTCATTTCCTTGTGACATGATAACATTTCCTAGTGACATGATAACACTTCGAATTATCAGGTAGGGTTATCAGCAGTGGCGGATGCAGAAAATCCATTGGGGGGGGGGGGGAGATAGTGACATGAGGCGGAATGC
The DNA here is from genome assembly GCF_016097555.1 of Gigantopelta aegis. NCBI lineage: Eukaryota > Metazoa > Mollusca > Gastropoda > Neomphalida > Peltospiridae > Gigantopelta > Gigantopelta aegis. The sequence goes on from NC_054701.1 coordinate 5,396,652, forward strand.
CAAGGGAACTTTGGTGGAGGTTTGGAAGGGGATCATAAAAAAAAATGAAAGTTAATATATAATAAAATTATAACTGTCGCAAAATTTAGGTCAAGTCAATAGGAAGCATGGTTGCATGATAATATAGGCTATTAAATGAGCTTCCATTTCCTATCATGTTTATGTCCCGAGTGAAATCATTTTCAACTGCCACGAGCTTTAGCGAGTGACAATGCAAATTATTTCATGAACTACATGAACATGATACGAAATGGTACCGAGTTTGATATCCTATTTATTACCCATAATCAATCTTAATTTATATCACTCAACTCGTTTGGTAGAGTTCCTGTAAGGTTGTAGTGCGCCAGATAAAAAAAACAAAGCTATCAAAATGCGATATCGCAAAACTGCAGTTATCTGACGCAAAAATAACCTTTCTGTCTGGAATTTTCCCACCATTGTTTCCAGGTCAAGTTACAGTTTGGGGCTTACAACTGATTGGCCATTTACCCCTGGTCTACATGCTAGTTCAACGGCCCTGAACAGTCGATAATAATTTATCGCGTGTTACACACAAATGTGATTGACGTCACTGCGCGCTGGTACCAAATCGATTGTTCTATTCAGCTACAATAAAAACATACGTTCACCCAATATACAGGCTCCCAAAATACACACGCAGCAACCAGGCTAATAGAGAATGATAATTTTGAAATATTTACAGATAATTAATACATTAGAATACAGGCCCGTACGCAGAAATTTATATGGGGTGCGTAATCGACGGCCCAAGGGGCCGGAGATGCTAGGGAGGTCCGGAGGCATGTCCCCCGAAATTTTTTTAAATCGAGAATGCAGAAGATGCATTTTCCTGCATTCTGGGAAGTAAATTGAAATGTTTCTTTGTCTCAAAATATGTCAAATATATTTTTTACACATCCACGGACGGACCTCGGCAGACTATGAGGGGTGCGTACGCACCCATCGCACCCCCCCCCCCCCCCCGCGTACGGGCCAGGAATAAGAGTACACCATCTTTATTTTGGTTTTGTATTACTAGTATGTGACCATCACCAGGAGGTCATGCTATCGACACACCCACCAATATGCATGGTTAAAAAGCGTTTCGGTGACAATTGTTGTTTTAAAAACTATTTAGTTTTGATGTTTAGCTATTGTATGCGAAATGTGCGAGCCTACTCAGGCCCGTAGCCAATGGGGGTCGGTCGAACCCCCCCCCCCCCCCCCCCCCCCTTACCGGTGACTTTTTTCCCCAATATGCCCCCGGACCGCCATAAGTACCCGGACCGCCATAAGTACTCGTGTGAGGCACTTTGTGCCTCACCATAAACCTATGCCACGCCCCCCCCCCCCCTCTCAAAATCCTGGCTACGGGCCTGCTACTACTTTCAAAATACGCCTGAACACGTTTTCTGTCTGTGCAACTCATCTGTGTTTGATGTCCCTATCTAGCCACCGACAATCAACTTGCCAGACTGACAGAGTTTGTGAATTCTCCGATTTCATGACATTGATAAGACGGGAATCTAGTGGTACTCAATGTCACTGTTTACACGGCGTTCTGGCAAGCGCATTGCAATATCGACATTTCAGAGTTATATTTATGCAAAGGGTATGTGTGGTATCGATTAACTTGTAGTTATTTATCATAAATACATTATAAAATAGCGAAACACGGCACTTGGAAGATACTATGATAGAGCATCTTTAAGAGTTGTTCGTGTGTGCAGCGGCGGCTACCACAAACGACGCCACTCGTACTGAAACGTTCGTGTTCATAACCGTAGAACAGATGGTTTTGACGCAATACATTCCGCGCCCGCACCACGACAAAGACCGCATGCATGGACAACGACACTGCATTCGGATAGCTATCCGCAACAAAACCTTTTTAAACATGTACGAAAGGTCACCGAGACATTTACGTAGATACCCAGGGCCAAAACATCCAAACATCCGACGACCCACTCAAATCGAATCTTGTTTTCTTCTTTAAAACAACAACAACAAAAAACAACAACTTTATTTAACAAGCGAGTCTAAATCCATAAATAGATCATTATGCAAGCAGGATTGTAGTCGCCTAGTTACAATGCTATTTAAACCCAAACGCTACTATTAATAGAAACTACTATAACAAGTTCGTCAAAGCAAATGGAGAAAATAGTTTGTTATCTCAAGTAGGCCCTATTTTAAAACTACACATGTCTGGGGGTTTTCTGAGACACCCTATTATTCGGTATCCTTGATACAGTCACTGAATCAGGTTACATGACGATGTATGAATTCGCAGTTAACAATCAGGAAGGGATGTTTTATTAAATGACGCACTGAACACATTTTAATTTTTTACTACAGTTATCATGGCGTCGGATATAAGGTTAAAGACCACACAGATAACGAGAGAGGAAACTCGCTGTCGCCACACAATGGGCTACTATTTCCGGTTAGCAATAAGGGATCTTTTGTATGCATCATCCCACAGACAGGATAGTACATACCACGGCCTTTGTTACACTAGTTGTTGAGCACTGGCTGGAATGAGAAATAGCCCAAAGTGGGCCCACCGAAGGGGATCTATCTTAAACAAACCGCGCATCAGGCGAGCACTTTACCACTGGGCTACCCCAACCCCAATCGAGCTCCTATTAACAATCAAAACGTGGGACATCTCCACTACTGTGTGACAACATGCAGGCCCTATACACTTTACCACTGGGCTACCCCAACCCCAATCGAGCTCCTATTAATAATCAAAACGCGGGACTTCTCCACTACTGTGTGACAACATGCAGGCCCTATACACTTTACCACTGGGCTACCCCAACCCTCAATCGAGCTCCTATTAACAATCAAAACGCGGGACTTCTCCACTACTGTGTGACAACATGCAGGCCCTATACACTTTACCACTGGGCTACCCCAACCCCAATCGAGCTCCTATTAACAATCAAAACGCGGGACTTCTCCACTACTGTGTGACAACATGCAGGCCCTATACACTTTACCACTGGGCTACCCCAACCCCCAATCGAGCTCCTATTAACAATCAAAACGCGGGACTTCTCCACTACTGTGTGACAACATGCAGGCCCTATACACTTTACCACTGGGCTACCCCAACCCCAATCGAGCTCCTATTAACAATCAAAACGCGGGACTTCTCCACTACTGTGTGACAACATGCAGGCCCTATACACTTTACCACTGGGCTACCCCAACCCCCAATCGAGCTCCTATTAACAATCAAAACGCGGGACTTCTCCACTACTGTGTGACAACATGCAGGCCCTATACAAGCACCTTGAAAACAATAGTACGAATCTAAATTGATCATACCCATGCCGCAGTAGGCCTACAAAGTTCTCTAATTTCTATCTTGTAGCATTTTAATATTCAAGATGGCCGCCATCATAAATTGTAATAAATAGCAATACCTCTGAACAGTCAATTTGGTGTGTATCTCCATGTTTTGGTGTGTATTGACTTCATTTGACTCACATGGAATCATGGCAGAAGATTCGATTGTAGTTCATAATCAAAAGTGTAGGCCTTAGCATGTAGCCATACATGAGACATTTATTAGTCAGTGATGTGTCATATCGTTTACCGGATTTCGAAATATTTTAAATTTGATCAAATTTTGCTAGTAAATAACAGCTGAAACCGAGTAGGCCTAGTGGCATTGTTTGGAATGAACATAAAGGAACACGACTCAGAACATCTTGAACTATAATACATAAAACGTGACCTTCCCGCATCAGGCTCCATATGATTCAAGGATTTTGAGTTATAATTTTTTTATTATTATTATCTAGAGTTCCAATAACCCTAAATGTTATATTTTGTTACTGTTTTGTGACCCTTGCCACAGTTTCAAAATTAACGAATTGTCCACCATATTGAATTGGTTTCTTCATACACATATCTGTCAGCAAAACTACAACTTGACCTAGAAACTGTTCTTGCGGCTCTGTCTGGTTCAATCCGGATAGGCTTTGTATCGTGACGTTTATCGGCAAGCATATCCCCACGTGACCTGTTTTCCATTGACAAGGCGTGTTCGAGGAAATACCATCGACACGAACACGCCAGACACGGCGGGAAGCGGTACGTGAGTCATCGCAAAATCCGGCTCGGTGTGTGACTCGACACACCGGCAGAACACGCCATGAATGCATTGATTAGAGCAGCCGGCGACACACTAGCAACACAAGTTAAAAATAGACTGCTGTAAAAACTCCGCCGATGTGTCATTGATGTTGGTCGCTGCAGTTTAATATGGCGTTGGGCGAGTGAAACGTTCTGTCATGGCGTCTGAAATACGAAGTTGGCGGGAAAACTAGTCCAGGCAGACGTATATATGTGAAAGAAATTAATGCAGGATGGGTGAGATTCTAGACTGACGGACGAAGACCGACATTGTGAGGTCAAAGACAACTAAACGAGTATAGTATTTTATTTATTACACCGCACATCAATGAACACAAATCGCACAGAATGATGTCCAAAATAACTAAACAAGACAAAAATGTACAGATTAAAGACCTGGGAAAATGACGTTGCTTGCCAGATGACGTCATTGAGCAAAATGACGTCATGTGGTCACTTCATTTAGCTTTTTATCAATGAAACTTTTCATCCCTACGATATACATCTACCAATGAAGTTTACACAAACAATAGTATAAACATTCAAGGCTATACAGACTCATTAAAATATATATTTTGTTAAATTATGCTGTTAACATTAATTATAAGAGACCGGCCTCGGTGGCGTCGTGGTTAGGCCATCGGTCTACAGGCTGGTAGGTAATGGGTTCGGATCCCAGTCGAGGCATGGGATTTTTAATCCAGATACCGACTCCAAACCCTGAGTGAGTGATCCGCAAGGCTCAGTGGGTAGGTGTAAACCACTTGCACCGACCAGTGATCCATAACTGGTTCAACAAAGGCCATGGTTTGTGTTATCCTGCCTGTGGGAAGCGCAAATAAAAGATCCCTTGCTGCTAATCGGAAAGAGTAGCCCATGTAGTGGCGACAGCGGGTTTCTTCTCAAAATATGTGTGGTCCTTAACCATATGTCTGACGCCATATAACCGTAAATAAAATGTGTTGAGTGCGTCGTTAAATAAAACATTTCTTTCTTTCTTTTTAATTATAAGAATTGACAGCAAGTATTTTTCTGATTTAAAAATATGAATCGAAAGAAACATTTGCACACGTTTTGTATAATCATCTATAGATGCGGAGTTGTACTGTGTGACAGTCAATCACCCGACCAGAGGTCATGACCTCTCAAAAGGTATATTCTACAATGTGAAAGAGACGATAAATATCACATATGGGTATCTATTACACTGCGGTCTAATAAAGTCATTTCTAGACTGAGGCTGTATTCTGCGGAAAATTTGGAAAACTAAATGTCATGTACATTTCCTGCATTCTACAAGTGAAGTGTTTCGTGATATGCCATATATATATATATATATATATATATATATATATATATATATATATATATATATATATATATATATATATATATATATATATAGGCCTATGTATGGCGTCGGGCATTGGCCAATGACTAAGGACCACACAGACAATGAGACACGACACCCACTATCACCACACAATGGTCTACTCTTTCCGATTAGCAGCAAGGGATCTTTTATATAAATATGTCAATATAGAGCATCCCACACATGGGCGTACATAAGATTTTGAAAAGGGGGGTTCCAAAATAGATTGCAGAGATATTGGGCATATATTTCTATGTTGAGTTTTGAAAAGGAGGGTTCCAAAATAGATTGCAGATATTGGGCATATATTTCTATGTTGAGTAAATATAATAATGTCAGATATCAATGTCAGATATATTAAATTATATTTAAAAAAAAGCGATTTGGGGGGGGGGGGGTTCGGTCGAACCCATCGACCCCCCCCCCCCCCCCCCCCCCCCCATGTACGCCCATGCCACAGTAATTGGATTGTAAGCGTCAAATTGTTCAATAATATAGTTTATCATCCATTAAAGGCTTTTGTAGGAGATATCGCTGGCACTATAATTTGCGATATCAAATCTTGATTGGTCAAATTTTAATCACAAGACAATGATGTTTTGTTACGTCACTGTTTGTTTCAGCGCTAAACCTACCATCAGTGACGTCACGCCACTGCCGTTCTGCTAGTTAACGAGCATAGTACTGCTGACATTCAACCACACATTACTGACATTGTTTACAACTGTCGCAAATGAAAAGAATGATAATGGATGATAAAAACAATACCCCCCCCCCCCACCTTGTGTCTTGTGATATCATAATTTATCAGCACTCGTTGATAAAAGTATAAAATCCTCGGATTTCATACTTTTATCAACTGGTGCTGATAAATTATGATATCACAAGATATTCGGGGAGTATCCTCAATGTACGTTACGCCAATGCACAATATTTCTCACAGAAAATATCAAAAATATTTTCCACGTTATGAGTGACCTCTGGGGTAGAAGTAGACTGTCTACAGAGGTTCTAGAATACGGTGGCCCGATGTCCGAGGCCAGTGGTTTTTGGATTGGGGCCTATAACAGAATATAACTAGCAGGTAAATATAAGGATGGTGGTATGTACAGCGCAGTGTATCTCTTTATACATTACCCTCTGTTGTCGTGCTGTACTTTCGTTTATCATTCATTCATTGTGTCTTGTGAGTGCTAACAGTTGTATAACGAGGACTTAATGAGCACCGATTTAATCAATGGTAGGCCCATAGTCCGTCCCATCATTCTATAAAAATGTGTTTTGTTATTAATTTCAGTTTTGTTTGACGCAATCTGATTAAAATTAGCTCTACTGGTCTACCAGTAGATCTAACAGCATTGCGTGGACTCCCATGTCCAGGTGACATTTTATCTATAAATAACAATTTAAATATCGACCAATTACACTTCGCCTTTTATAACGTTATTCGAGAGCATACAAATTCTAAAAATATCGGGCGAGACTATTTATGCAATAGGCGAACTTGTTGTTCTATTTCACATTAAAAAACAGGGGGGAAAGTGCAGTAATAAACTCTGGATTGTATACTAGTATAAACAGATTTTATGGCTATACCATCAGGGGTTTTTTTCCGTCTTGAAACAAATTTTATATAAAATTTTATATTGAAATTAGTTTCCGGCATACTTCGTAATTCACTCATCTTCATAAATCAAGGCTAATATTCGTTCCTCGTATTCAGCCTTGATACATGTAGTCAAAATTACTGATATCCACTACTAGCGCCCTCTATTGGAAGAAAATTTGTAACACCGATTATGTCCCTTACATGATGACATCGCTGACCAATCACAGCATCGGTAACATGTGACAATCTTGAAAGCAATAACAAAAATTAACCGCAGAAACCTTTTTTTTTAACATATCGTGACAAACACGACACGTTTCCACGGACGCTGACGCTGCCATCTTTGTTTACAATAACAAGGGAATCTATAAGGAGCGTAGCGATTCGTTGCAATCAGATCTCATCGCATCCAATGAAATTTAAGCATTTTGTGGCACGATTTCTTGACGACATGTATCAAGGCTGAATACGAGGAACGAATATTAGCCTTGATTTATGATGATGTAATTCACCCGAATCATTTTGTATACCCTCGGCATAATCCCAAATGTTTTCAAATTCTTTTCAAATCACTTGCATGATTTTGCAAGTTTGGTTTTGATTGATCGAATGAATTAAAGGTCAACTGGACATGAGCTCCAACGGGCTGCTGTTAGATCCACATGTAATAGTGGAGCTAATTTTAATTAGATTGTGTTTGACACCCCCCCCCCAAAAAAAAAAAAAAAAAAAAAAAAAAAAAAAAAAACACACACAAACAAACAATCCTTATTGTGTGCAATTTACAAATATGTCGGCTCAGAAATAAATACTTTTTAGTAAATTTCATAGTATGAAAAAGGTGTTCCCTGTGGGACGGACTGATTTTTATCATTTTTGTTAAACATTTACAATTTTTGGTACATTTTGTTTTAGTATTCTTCAAAACATCTTAAAGCGGCTATGTCTGGAATATTTTTTTATTATTTAAGCATTTAGAATAGAAAATTTAGTGCATATAAGACGCCGAACTCGAATTGGTTTCACTACACTGGCAACGATTTCTTGAAGCAGGACGTGTGCGCTTGCTCTCTCGAGCTACCCCCCCCCCCCCACCACTCATTGTACGGAGTGTTATTGGAGTACCGCGTCACGTACACCGGGCCACGGGCAACCGTGACCTTGGTGTACGGTGACCCGGTTAAGAAGCCACCGAGGAAGAGAAGAAGGAGGAAGACTGACGCGCCAGGGATGGACCGGGGGGGGTGCAAAACCGGCAGCTCAACTGCCGGCGGCGGCCCTTTACGATGAACATCCCCGGCACCGATCTACACCGGCGAAACTAGAGGATCCAGCTCAGCCGGAACCAACAGTGGAACCACCAGGGGCAGACCTTAACCAGGCGGTTATGGAGTCGCCCCCACAAACTCCTCTGAACTCAGCCTCCGGGACTCCTGTGATGCCACCTCCACCTAGGAAGAGTGCCGCAGTCGAGTCCCAGGCCCGATCGGTAGCCGTTGCGAAGCGGAAAGCGATTGCGTCACCAGGAGACCAACCAGTCAAGCCAGGACCCCCGACGCAACCGCCGAAACCTGTTGTTGAAGCTGAGGAGCAGTGGTCACTCAAGGCCGGCAAATTACCAACGCGCTACTCCCAGCTAGTGAAAACTAACATCGAGGACGTCCGGAGTTTATTCACCCAACCGAAGCTTAGCTCCTTCATGCCGCTACCTTCAAGCCCTTCAGAGGGAGATTTCTCCGTCCACAGCGTCACGATGCGGGATGGCCATGGAGTCTGTCTTACCGTACGCCGGAGTGGGAGCTATAATCAAGCACTGCTACTCCCAGAAATGGATAACCCGACCCTCCATCGAGTCATCAAAATCGTAGCCGGGAAAGAGTATCAAGCATTAGCCAAGTTGATTGCAGAATCCACTTACCGGCCGGGCATCCCGCATCTTGACGCCTCCAACTTCATCGGCTCACCGTGACGTCCTCCCCTTTGCCAACCTCCTTCACCTCCGTGAGTACCAACCTCTTTTTTGGGCTAGTTAGACTTTAAACATTTTGGAAGCAGTTCAAAATTCTTATGTTTATTTTTTTATAAGCAGTCTAACGCATTTTACTTTGGCGCCCGTTCAATTGCTCAAAATCACCTTAAAACCTTTTGGCCGAGCAGTCTTAACTATTTTGGGTTAAATTTTAGAGTCCGGACATGTTTTTGGATGCAGTTACTCTTTGTAGACTTAGGTAAAAAACAGGCTTCACCGAGGAATCGAAATTCAGCCAATCAGAGCACGGCTCCCACTCGGTGTACTTCAAGTTTACGAAGTGTCTGCTATTTGGTCCGCGCTCGCGTTGACCGTACTAAATGGCTTTCTTCCAAATTCCGCCCACCTCAAACTTACCCCCCCCCCCCCCTCCTGCTCCGGAGTTAGTCACTGGCGAAGTCAGAGGCTAAATCCGTAGTGGGCGTGCCTGAACCTCTGTGGATAGGGGCACGCGAAAATAGTTCCCACTCCCACTACACTGGCTTTTCCAAGTTAAAAATAAACCCACTATTTTGAAAATGGGACACTTTTGCCGGGCTCCCTCTGGGCTAAAAATAGTACGGTTCGGTTATTGTTGCATTACAAAAACCGAGCGGATTCTAGCAGCCAATTACTCTAGCAGCCAATTTCAGCAGACCCTCATGGCGACGATCTAAACACCGGACTCATACGCCTTTCGATTGTTACCTGTATTTCACACACTTTTATACACACTGTTATGCTAATTTTTAATTATTCACTACAACTTAAGAATTTTAGAGTTTTAAAGAGTATCTTTATATAATAACAACACAAAAACAAAATAACAACCAAGACTAATTTTCACAGTCTTATTGTTACTAATATCCGTATAAATACAACTTAACCGTTTTATTAAGCACTTTTATAATATCTGAAGTATCACTTTAAAAATCCGTCTGTACTACGGTAATATAGGATGTCCAACTAGTATCGTATAGCCCACACCACAACACACATTATAAAAGGCGTAATGGTCCGGTGTTTAGAACGTCGCCATGCGTGTCTGCTGAAATTGGCTGCTAGCGTAATTGGCTGCTAGGAAGTGGCTGCTAGAGTGGGCTCGGTATTACAAAATGGCGAGAATTGTTCTAACTGGCTAGTAAGCATTTGACGATATGCGTTAATGACGACAACTTGCCAGTGAATTAAAAGTGCAGTTATGCTTGTATTTGAACTTAGAACTTGACTGTATACGATTGAAACCTGACATTGCAGCTTTAACGTTAACTAATCTCATCAACCATGAAAACATATTTAACATAAAAATTGTCTTTCAGCGCATATTAGATTTTCATACAAAAAACCCACTGACATTTTGAATGTTTGGTCCAGACGTAGTAACGGGAGTTTGTTAAATTTTCAGTGAACGTAAAAATTACAATGTATATCGTCAGGGAACGTCATATCTGATGACGTCATTTTATATGGGCAAGTTGGCTTATTGAGCGTTATTGTTTATAGACCAAAAGTAATTCAAAAATAAAGTAAAACAAATTTAATTATAAGTATTGTTTGTTATTTATTATACATTCATCTGGATATGAAAAAAAATCAACAAAAAAAATCATCCGCAAATATCTGATGATGTCATAATTACGCCGTCGGAAAACGTTATTCTTTATGGACCAAAAATAATTCAAAATAAAGTATGAAATTTCAGTGTTATTAGCAAGCACTGGCGTAGGAAGCGGGATAGCCCGAGTACTCTGACTGTAAGAGAGCTAGACGGACATTTGGACATAAATACGCTCTCATTACAGTCAGAGACCAACCTATGTATATTTTTGGCAATTCCTGACTACCAAACGGTAGGCAAAGATTCCCGCTCTAATACCACAACAATCCTATGTTTGATGTCAAATACCTTTACATCGATCATTTTCGAGTTAACTGATACCAAAAAATCCACATATTAATCACTAATACACATACTACAGAAAGAAACCCGACAGCACCCACATTCAGCTACGCTTCGTGACACTCCGTCGGAACAATTACAAAGCTCGGCGATCTATTTCGAGACTGGGCGATTCCGCTTTGCGCAGCAGTTACAGGGGTCGTCTCATAAGAGGAGGCAGTACGTAGCACATACTTTTGCCGTAACCTGTCGATAATACCCCAAATGTATCCTTCAAATTCAAAATGGAATCAATAATGTGTAATTGTTTTAGTTTAATGACGTAATTAAATCCAAATTTATCCAAAACGGCATTAGCCAACTCTTCCATGTTGTAACGTCGCTTGGTATGAGACGGCCCCTGTAACTGCTGCACAAGGTTGGACTATACCAATTCAAATCCCATAGGCGACCATGTTAACGTTTGTGTTTAAAAACACTATATGCAATATATCAACCAAACTGTGACCCATAAATATCAGTACTACAACCCCTACCTCAAAGTATTAACTGCAGAAAATGGTACCTTTCATGGCTCATTTTCGGTATAACCAGTTGTTTCTGCAACACCCCTAGTTTCGTACAAAATTTGAGTACTTTTTTTTACAGGTACCCCATACATGTTCCAAGCACAAGGCTACTTGACACGGTGGTACTACATCAAATAAAATTGCATACATTTTTAGCCCAGATGAAACTAATTTTTTTTACAACCAACGCACTCACATTTATAACCAATCACACCTCGAACTTCGACCCAGCCGGAAATTAATTGGTATAGTGCAACCACAAGGCGGAATCGCCCAGTGGCGATCACGTGATCTACGTCTCGAAATAGATCGCCGAGCTTTGTAATTGTTGTGACGGAGTGTCACGAAGCGTAGCTGAATGTGGGTGCTGTCGGGTTTCTTTCTGTAGTATGTGTATTAGTGATTAATATGTGGATTTTTTTGTATCAGTTAACTCGAAAATGATCGATGTAAAGGTATTTGACGTCAAACATAGGATTGTTGTGGTATTAGAGCGGGAATCTTTGCCTACCGTTTGGTAGTCAGGAATTGCCAAAAATATACATAGGTTGGTCTCTGACTGTAATGAGAGCGTATTTATGTTCAAATGTCCGTCTAGCTCTCTTACAGTCAGAGTACTCGGGCTAGAAGCGGGAGGGCAAGGGGGCATGTGCGATATTTTGCTTTATATTTCCTTTATAATAGTGTAAAAGTATGTAAATATAAAAGTGTGCCCCCCCCCCCGTTTCTGGCACCTTCCTACACCAGTGACAAGTATGAATCAAATTTAATTATAAGTATTATCTGTTATTTCTTTTATGTTCATCTGGGTATGAACAACAAACAATATCATCCGCAAAATTATGATAGAACGCCTTCGACAATTCACACAGTTTGTGGATGATTTTTATTTTTCATACCCCAATGAACGTAGAAGAAATAATAGACAATCCTTAAAAATATTTTAAAATAATGATTCAACTTGAAATGACAACTTGACAAGTACGTAATTCAACATCTAATTAAAAAATTTAACTTGTAAGTTATGAAGTCATACCAGGCGTATTTTGAAATCCTTTAGCCTGAGGGCTCCTTTTATTATTAGTATTAATCATTGCTGATATTTATGCACCTCCACAAAATCCAATTCTATATTTTCTACAACAATTACCAGCATGTATCCTCCTTTGCTAGAAGAATTACGGTATATTTGACGCCATCGTATTATCGTTATAATATTTGTGATGTTTCCACGTAGGACTGCAGTACGTCTAGCTAAGTCTATTTTTGTAGCCCACATCATTTATCACATTATTAATAAATATAAACCGAATGATAAAAATACATGTAATACCTTAGGCTTAGTCGGTCGTTTCTTTTTTTCTGTAGTATATTTTACAAGTTATGCAATCGGTGAAATACAATACTATGGCGCGCGTCACTTACGCAATGACGACCGGTCAGGTATAGACTAGGCTTACAGTAACAGCAGATACTGCAACCTGATTGGAGCAACCATTTTGATATATTTGGCCCAGTTTCCTTTGTTTTTGAACGTGGCAGTGATCCTTCTACATCACTTAATTATAGAGTTATCGAAATATAGATCAAATGCAGAATTTTAAGTCATATGTTTATACAATCAATGGCTATAATTTCAGTGTAAAAAGAACCACACACACATTTGCTATTGACATACGAAAGCACAACAGTAAATATGTTATTGCACGTAATCGGCTAGCCGCGGCAGTGTGTAGGACACGTACTTCTGTATTTAAGACGCGTTTATTTTTTTGATGTGACATTATTACACACAATATATTATTACTAAATTATGAATTAATGTTGTTCAAACAGAACTAATGACTCACGATTTAGATGACGTAGATATAGTTCATATCATATAATAATCAGCCCCCATGACGTCACTGGTTCAAGCGGACGCCATTTTGATTAGATAGTGGAAGGAGTTCACTACGGTAGACGAATTTGTATTATGACAGACAAACAGGGTCATATTTTTCAGCACTATTGTACCAGTAAGTATTTTACCATGTATTCTTCGTTGTGTCAACATATTACAAACAAATGTTAACCAGTTATTTGTTTATGAAGATTTCGACAATTATTCCCGCTCTCCTAACAAGGTCAACGACTGTTGAAAACGAAAAAAGGGAGCAGTCATTGTTTTACTCTGTTGACTGCGTCATATAGTTGAGTCATGACGTATCATCAAACTACGTGACCATAAATCATAATAAATCATTATTGGGTGATGGTGGTGGTGATATTTGTTTTAATCATGCCAATAATTAAATAAATTCTTTAAAGTAGCCCATGTTTTAATATATATAGGCCCCTATTTATTTTATTTTATTTTTTTGGTTGTCACAAGTTTAGATCATAGTGTTGCAAATACTGTCCCAAATACTGTTATAAATATGATATTCAAAGATTTTCACACCTTTTGTAATATATATATTTATTAAAGGTCATATTCTAATTCAGTCTATATTTACTCAGAACCAAAATGTTAACAACTACAAAAAATTACTCTCCTACTTTTAATTACCGTTACATTTCCCCCAAATTTTGTCCACACACAAGTTGTGAAAAAACCATTACAGTGACACAGATTCCACATATGAGACTAACGATGTCGCCAGTATCGACTTTGCTGAGATAGCAAAATACATGCAGTTTTCTGCCATCTGCCATTTTACTTTTTTTATGGAATACTCTTCAAGAAGGGTGAAAGCCTCCAAAGTATGTGACATAATTAATATAAAATCAATGATATTTAGTGGTATATTTAAACAAACAAAAAATAATTTTAAAAATTAATATGACGTCATCACGTTTGCTTTTATATCATAACTTGTTATGACGTTGCTAGATTAAGTCATATCCTTTCACCCCTCTTGGAGAATATTCCATAAAAAGTCAAAATGGCAGCCGGCACAAAAGTACATGCTTTTTGCCCTATGTGATCTCAGTGAAGTCAATATTGGTGACATGGTAATCATCTAGTATGTGGAATCTGCGTCATTGCAATGGTTTTTCCTAGATTTCTGTCAGGACAAAATGTGAGTGAAATCTAACGAAAAATAAAGGTAGGAGAGCAATTTTTGTTAGTTGTTAACATTTTGGTTCGGACAGTAGAAGCAACGCTAAGGTTAACGGCAGTCACTTTTCGGACTCTTGTTTTTGCTTCATACACAATAACATATCCAATGTTAATTTTTTTATATGATATATTTGACAAAAGGTACTTGATTTCTTTTATCTTTTAAAACTTAAAATTAATATCTTGTCCAGAATTATGAAAAAAAAAAAATACAAGCCTGTAAACAGCGTTGAATGCTTGTTATAGAAAATTGACGGGTCAAGGTTTGTCAGCCATTTTTAATTTTAATGTGAGAAGCATTGTAATAATATAGCTAATTTTGAATTTGATGTCACTTTGCATCTCCATACAAAAAACTTAAACTGGGTACACAATGTTTCCGTTTTAAGAATGCTGGAAAAATTCAAATGCAAAATTGCTATTGAATTATTATTTTTTTAACATTACTAATGTACCTGAATGTGTTTGAAGAAAATGTTGTCATTAAAAAGTTGTACCTTTTACGAAATATGGATTCCAAATTAAATTACGGTAAGATATGCTATATTTATTGTGTACGAAGCCAAAACAAGGGTGCGAAAAGTGACTGTTGTCAACCTTAAAGGGACATTTCTGAGTTTGCTGCAATTTTTAAGATGTTATCGACTAACCGAGACTTTTTAACGATTGTAATTACATATCAAATATATTTTTCTGCATAAAATATTAGTGGCTGTATATTAACCTTCTGACTACTGCAGGCGAGATATCTCAGTCGATATACTGTACACTGTATACAGTGCATTCCCCAATTCATATTTCCCGCCGTTTTGCACACGACACTCACCGGAAACAGGGATCGATAGCTGATTGTGACAGCTAATTTTATAATAAATTTGATCGTTTTACCAACAACGAAAATTACCAAATATTGCAATATGAATCTTAGTTCGGGTTTAAAAAAAAATTCTGGTCAGAAAACCTGTTATTGGGAATAATGGACATAAATACTGGACAGCTGGCCACAAATGCCCGTAAGTAAACGCAACTTTTTGCCTAATTTTAATCACCATTAGCCGATCTAAAATAATACAAATTACAAAAAAAGACACGAAAATAATACTTACCGATTCATATATGAACTTTATTTCATGTATTTATAAAACATTTAAGTGAATATATGTGAGTAAAAATTATAAACTTGTACCCACTCAACGTGGTTTTTGTTAAAAATTAATCCAGTAGTCTAAAGGTTTCTGTTTCTGACCATTCTAATATTTGTACTAGGTTAAATTTCATTTTATTTCCTAAAAAATGTTTTTTCATACGTACAAAATTATTTGAAGACAATATCCAGTTTGGGCTTCTTACAAATATTTAGATGACCAGAAACACATTGAATATACAGACACTGATATTTTAAATAAGAAAATATATTTAATATATAAGTTTAATCGTAGAACTATTTTATTAGTCGGAAACATCTTACAATGCAGCAAACTCAGGAATGTCCCTTTAAGTGACTAAAGGCACATGCTTCACATTACTCAATAACATGCAAACTCGCTATTTTGTACAAAGCGCATGTTACCAAGGCAGTACTTTGTCTAAAATCCAGGGTAACTTTTCTTTTTTTGGTGTGGGGTGGGGATTGGGGGTTGGTAAAACGGTAATCATACCATTTCTTTTCTTTTCTTCTAAATATTCTAGATGGAGACAAATAAGGACATTTAAACCCCATGTTGAGTGGTACAGCCATTATTCCCAATCACTGTTTTCCTAACCACATTTTAAAAAAAACTAATTTCAATTCATATCCCAATATTTTTTCTTATTGGTAAAACTATCGAATTAGCTGTTACAATCAGCTATAGATTCCTCCCAATGACTGCAACATTCTGCCATTATTGTCTGTGTTCTATTTGGGTGAAAATTAAAGGAGAGTGGCTGTGCAACCCCCACACCACCCTTTAAAAAAACAAGAAGGGACAATGTTTTAATATTATTTTAATAAAGTCTTGAGAGTTTATCAAAAACAATAAAGATTTTTGTAAAGTGATCCCCTAATGTAGGATAAAAAATTATTTTCATTTTATTTCCATCTTCATCGAATAAATTGATCGTTCTATCACCAGCTGATAAGAAGTAGTTTCATTTTAATAAAGGCAGTGTATATATCAGTGTTCTCACTGGGTGAATATTAAGGGAGGGTGGCCGCACGACACCCCACCCTTTTAAAAAAACCCCTGAAAAGCAACCAAAAATAAAGAGGGAAAGTTTGGTTACTAGATATTGTTGTGTGTTGGTCGACTTTTTGGAAAGACATACTTCTTATTTTGCACCTTAGTATTTGGTACTGAAAAGTTGGTGCGAAATACATGCAGACTCGTCTTTTATGTACCGTTAGTTGAATCGGAGATGTTTTCCAGGGCTGACCCTCTACAGTGCCAAATTAGCCAATTGCTAATTTTTATACATAATGGCTACAAAATTTAGTCATTGGCTAATAAAATATTCATCAAATTAACCACATTTTAATAAATTTCAAGGTAATACTCTTAATTTTAGAAAATTGGCTAAATGAAAACTTGTTCCAGTGTGAGCCCTGGTTTTTGGTCTGACATTAACAAGTATTCATTTTGCTGAACTGATCAAACTTTTACTATTATTATTTTAATAAAGATTTTTGTAAAGTGCAGGCTCTAATCTAGAATTGAAAAATTAGAAGTAACTTCTCCCTTCCCAGAAGAAAGGGGAGAAGTTTGATAAAAATAGGCGAAGTAAACATTTATTGGTACATTTCGTAACGTTTCGCCTGTTTCCACATTCAATTGGAAAAATTCAGAATTTTACATTTGGTTCTAATCGTAATATTTCTATATAAAATACTACTTGCAGTCAGTGACTGCCATTTGTAAAATCTTCAGCTGAAAACAGCTCCCCTGAATTTTGTATGCTAGTCATTGCTTTCCTCAGAAATTAGCATTTAACTTAATTGTTAAAATGTAAATGTCACCAAACTGATAATAATATACAACAATAAAATTAATCTGTTCATGTCAGGCATAAGTGTACAAGCGACAAATTCGACAAACCATAATTTCCATCCCCTAACAACACGCAAACATTTTGAAAGTAAAACTGATAATTAAATATAACTAGTAAACAGGATTTCTGCCAGAGGGTAAAACGGGTATGGCACCATACAGTCCTCTACAAAGCAAGTTTAAATTTACTCTTCCCTGGCCAGTAAAGTATAATATTTTAGTCGCCAGACACTTATATTTAGTAGCCAGCTAATATATACTTGTAATTAAATCGATTTATCTGCCATTTGGTTCTAATCGTAATATTTCTATATAAAATACTACTTGCAGTCAGTGACTGCCATTTGTAAAATCTTCAGCTGAAAACAGCTCCCCTGAATTTTTTATGCTAGAGTCGTTGCTTTCCTCAGAAATTAGCATTTAACTTAATTGTTAAAATGTAAATGTCACCAAACTGATAATAATATACAACAATAAAATTAATCTGTTCATGTCGGGCATAAGTGTACAAGCGACAAATTCGGCAAACCATAATTTCCATCCCCTAACAACACGCAAACATTTTGAAAGTAAAACTGATAATTAAATATAACTAGTAAACAGGATTTCTGCCAGAGGGTAAAACGGGTATGGCACCATACAGTCCTCTACAAAGCAAGTTTAAATTTACTCTTCCCTGGCCAGTAAAGTATAATATTTTAGTCGCCAGACCAGGGCACAATATTTCACGCGAACCGCCGTTCTGTTCGCGTGTCGGTTACGCAAAATTAAATTTACGCGAACCGCAAATTGGTTACGTCATGACCTGTAAAGGTTCAGAAATTAAAGCTTGCAAACTTCACGATTACAGGAAGTTTATTCATCCAAACATACTACTACTAGTACTAGTGTTCCGACAAATGTTTAAGGCTGAATTTTAGATACTTTATGCGCAGCAAACCAGTAAACAATATTATATTGGAACAGTTGTAACTTGCGACCAGTCTAAACTTTAAAAAAAGTTTTAAAAAAATGTGCTCAGACCACTAGGGACGGCTAAATTATCTACTGCTATTTTATCTCTTAAAGGTATATATGTAAATATAATATTGGATTGGCTATAATTTTGCATATGTTAAAAACAGTTTTAACGTAAACAGGAATCCAAAAGTGTCACAAAAATTAAAAAATACTAACATTGCATAATGAGCTTTAAAAAACCCAAAACATTTGGAACGTCACTGTAGTATAGAAGTACCATCAATAAAGTGAAAGTAGCATAGCCAACGCAAAACGTAAAAAGGAATCCCTCCAAATGGTATGTATATATTTTAAAGGCATAGCACCCATTACGCACAGTACGCATGTGCGTAATGCAAAAACAAAATCCGGTAATAGGTCGAGGCTGTCTGTAATTGTTCTATAAAATATCCTCTTAAAATTGACTCGAAAAAAG
This sequence comes from Gigantopelta aegis, assembly GCF_016097555.1. Lineage (NCBI taxonomy): Eukaryota > Metazoa > Mollusca > Gastropoda > Neomphalida > Peltospiridae > Gigantopelta > Gigantopelta aegis. Next base: position 5,415,832 of record NC_054701.1, read on the forward strand.
ATTACAAAAAAAAAGCCTCCGAAAAGACTCAGACTGCATCTACAGGCATCCTGATTTTCAAAATTTTCACATATCCCCGCTCGGGCATGCCTTTGGCGTGCGTAATGCTAAGAACATTTCTGGCTACGCCCCTGTATTTTGTTTCAGTACTTGGGCTGATATTCAGTTCTTTTATAATATTTCAACGTAATTTTGAGGTAACCGATCAGGTAACCCACGGGTTACGCAAATATAATTCATGTAACCGAACAATTGGTTACCTAGGTAAAAACCACGTGCACCGACTTCCGGTTCCCTCAGATTTCGAAATATTGTACCCTGCAGACACTTATATTTAGTAGCCAGCTAATATATACTTGTAATTAAATCGATTCATCTGCCATTTTACAGCACATTACTAATGTAGTAATTGTTATTAGGAATGCATTGGAATGAACTCGTGAAGAGGTGATTCGTAGTTGTTAAATAGTAATTACAAGTTACTGTTTGTGTCCAGTTCCACTAAAACAGTGAATGACTGTTAACTATCATTATCAAATTGCGTACCCAATAATTGTATTAAACGAATTTAAGCGAATTACTATTATAATGGCACTGCTAAGATATGCATTTAAATTGCAGTACTCATTAAAAGTTAAATAAAAGCATTGTTATGATATATACAAGGCTTCAACGTGTTACTAGTAGTTACCAATCGGCTACCTTACTTTGGTTTAAATAATATTTATTTTCGTCTTGCCTTGTAAATCCATAAATACTGTTTTGTAAATAGTTATGTCTTTAAAGCCGTCTAAAATCGAGTCATGAAAATAGCAACATGTTTTCATCCTCCACTGGTGAACATGACTTCCGACGTGATTAAAACGACATTCACGACTGGACACGTCGTTATCGTGGAGGGCCGCGTTATCACGATAAGCACGAGACGATTGAAGCGCAGCATAACACATATACAAGTCAACATTTAAAATAATTAACGTTTGAGTTTCAAACAGACAAGTAAAGACATACAGTGGCTCAACAATCTCATTTTAATACATATATAAAACCTGGCTCTAAATGGGATAGGACCGACTTGATCCAGAACTGAACTGGGGTAGAATTATTTCCAAACGCTTGATATTCAAGTTAAGGGAGATAACATCATAACGAAGTATTACCTCCCCATTAACGTCACCGTGTTTACTCTTGAATACTGGAAATTGTTATTCAGTCTGATTAACATGTCTCAAACTTTTATTTTTCAAACAAACTACTGATAGAAAACATGTTTTATGGAAGATAACTTGCTACTGGTCCACAGTGTTTTCCAATGTCCAGTTTTCTTTACAGATTAAAGTAAAATTATTGGACAGTCGCCAACTGGCGAATGTGATTTTATTTTTTAGTCGCCATGGCAAGTATTTTACTCGCTTTGCCATCTCCAAATATTTTTGTAGATTTTTTTTTTTTTAAGTTAACCTTTTGACAAAATTAGTTACTCTCATCATTACTGTATGATATTCTTAACCCTAACCCTAAACTTAACCAATTTTCTTTCTGGGGTTGACTGGTTGAATTCAATTTCATTGCACCATACCCAAAACTTTCTTTCTTGCAGAAAAACTAGCAAGTAAACAAGTAAATAAACATAGCAGTATTGTTTTATTTTGACATTGGTTACAATTAATTTGCCAGATTGCTACAAAAGCAACACACCTCACCCGCCTGATCTGCATATTCGTGATAATTTGGAACACCTCGGCTGATTGCGAATAAAATAGGCTGAAGTGTTCCAAATGATCGGAATATTCTGATAGAAGTACGACTTACGCTTACATATGATATATCCAATGAAAACAGTTAATATATGTTATATTAATTAAGGAAGACACCACTGTTTCCTTTTTTTAACAAAAACTTTTAGTTTCTGTTTCAATTTGTAAAAAAATTATATAAATTAACAGTGTAAACTTTTCACCTTGCAAATTTGTTTAGGGGAGCGGGTTTTTTTTAGTTGCGTGAGATATGTTATACGGGCATGGGGTGCGATCGTTAAACGACAGTCACTGCTTCCAGTAATTAAAAAAAACAGTAGTTGATAATGTGCCGTTATGTTAAAATTAAAGTATTAATTGGTATTTTCTGGCATAACTGAAATGAATGTGGCCGAGCATAAACAACGCTTAACTGGTCATAGCATACAGCACCACATGTCACTTTGAAAAACAATACTAGCCTGGCAGGATTTCTGCCAGAGGGTAAAATGGGTATGGCGCCATACCCAAAAATGTTTGCAGATTTGTTTTATAAGTTAACATTTTGACAAAATTAATTAAACTTATCATTACTGTATCATGATTTTCTTAACCCTAACCCAAAACTGAACTCATTCCCTGTTGACTAGTTGCATTCAATTCCATAAAGCCATACCCAAAAATGTCTATCTGGCAGAAAGACTGCCTGGTTTACAGGTGTATCTGAAGAATGTCAACATTAGACTACGACATGTTACGTATTTAATCTCTTCAAAACAGAAACTGGCATAAGTATTAAAATTTATTGGTTGATTTTGATAATAAATTGAACAAGGTATTAAAACATTGCATTAAATCAATTGTACACATACGCAGAAACCATTTCTCGTTAAAGGGACAGTCAAATCAAACAAGAGCCTTATGTGTTGGAGAGATGCATACCCGGATCACCAACATATACTGAAACATTAACAAATGAAAAACGCATAATTTTAGAGTTAATAAAAAGACATGATTATTCCTGCTACCTGGGGACAGCCATTTTGTTTTGTTTTGTGGGGTCCGGTGCTATAGCTTGGGGTGAAGTGACGTCAGCTCTGACCAACTCCTGTATGCATAGTGTAAACAAACACTCTAATTTGCAAGGCACTTCGCTTTCATCAACCTGACTTGTAAAACAACATAAAAGACTTGATAGTATAATAAACTATTTAATTTCAATTTGTATCAATAGAATGAAGTGGAGTTAAAGTATTTTTCTCGCTTAAAAATCCAAAGAAAAAATACATATTATTAGGCCTATTGGTAGAGTACGTTGGAGCAAAAATGACCACTCAAGATACCCAAGTGATAATTTTCTTTTCTTTTCTTTGAGACTAGGTAATTGGTCAGTTTTCTTCTGATTTTAGATGGGAAAGTCTACTTAATCAAGGGTTTTACAGAATTATTTACAGTAATAAAGCAGGACAGCTGATACTGTCCATTACAATTTTAGGGATGTCTGCACGGTTATCACACAATACCCTGTGATCTTAATAAAAGAGGCACATATTTTTTTTAGTGTGTCTTAGACACATCGACTGGGGAATTTTCAGTCCTGATATCATGATATTCAGTGTTTAAAGCACACCACAAAACATTTATGGGTAGTTTCTTAGAATATTATATTACATAGGCTTACCGGTGCAGTTTAATAGACGCGTGTCATGAAAATCTCTCACTGGGCTCAAAATAGGAAGTAAAATATGGCCTGCTGGTTTTTTGTTTGAGAAAAAATATAGCCTGCTCGAAATCATACAGCACAGGGTGGGTTTGGAATGGTGTGTGGATAATTGTGACCTCTGAGATGTATTCTAAAATTTAGAGCATTAATTTTATTAAATTAAAATATAACAGAATCACAAGTTCAGCCTCAGCTAAATATAATAAATACATCTGTCTTTTGAAAAATTGCCTGCAATATTTTTGTAATTTTAGCAGGTGAATTGTTTTTTTCAGCTGCAAGGTAAAATTTTTTTTTACTTTTTGCAAGCCGCTATTTCCATCCGTTACCATGTAACATACTAAAAAATATAGTTTGACTTTTTCCTATGACTTTTTTCTCTTGACTTTTTCTTTTGACTTTATTTCCATTACTTTTTCCTTTGACTTTTTCCCTACAATCCTAATTATTACCCCAACAGATACTCATAACGGGGGAAATAAAAATCGTCATTTCTCATGCATTGGTTTAATGTACATTACTATTGGACGTTTTGACACCAACAAACCAATCACCTTGTCAGTACTAAATATGACATCAAAATTTGGCAAAACACACACAATGACGTCACGTAGTGTAAAGTGTTTACATTTACGTCTTTCTGGTTTCAGTGTTAATCTTGTAATAAAATGGTAGTTTAATGCAATTCATTATAGATTTTTTTTTTTTACAGAATATATAGAACTTTGGGTTTTGAAAATTATCTGTGAACCATGAATAAAATACAAAGTTAAGCAATACTCAGAGCAGTAAAGTAGTTTACGTCGTTTCTATATACATGGACGTGTAGCCAATGTAGGCTATATATTGAAAATAACGGCTTTAAAAAACCCAAATAGCTGGGGTAATAAATAGAATAACAAACTTGGTACCAGTTATTAAATTTATATCTCTTGTGAAATAATGTTCGCTAAAGCTCACTCTGGACATAAATTTGATAATAACTGGTAACTTGTTTATTATCCTCTATACATACCACAGCAGAGAATATTTTGTTCAGTTTCATGTCACTATTCACTATGCAAGTTTCAGAGATTGCTAAACAATTTTAAAACATTAAACAGTAGTTGACTAGAAATATCACTAATTAATAAAGATTTTGAAAACAAAATGTTCCCTGCTAGGTGGTTTTGAAATTGGACAAGTGCTGCATTTCATGTGCTTTGACATATTTTTAAGCAGTAGTTCTTTTACTATCATCTATTTAAAAATTAAAAATGTATGTCGATTATTTTCCAATAATTTTTGGTACATAATTTTACCCTTCCTAACTTCTGGCAGAAAACCTGGATGGGTTCTGATGATCATGGGGCACTGAAGTAAACAAGTATTTTCCATAAATTAGAACCATTTGAGGGCCTCTACATGGTTATAGAGTTGCAACTTGCAGCTACTTAAATAATGGTTCAGCTTATATTACTATTCAAATGCATCATATCACATTGAAGTTTTGCGTCTTGATCCGTTTCTCACAAACTATTAGTCCTACATCAATAAAACTTGGTTTATAATTGCATCAGTTAATTAATTAATTAATCATTTAACTAAAATACAGTGAAACCTGTCTAAAATGGACCCTGAATATACTGAAATCCTGTCAAAACCGGACATATTTTCTCCTATTTAAACCATGTATTAAAACTCTGATAAAACCGGAACCTGTCCATTTTGGAAACTGGACTGATTTTTGGTTCAGAAATGTAAAATCCTTTATTAATTAACCTGAACAAACTGGCGTAGTTTAAACGAATGAAGAGTCAGTTTGACGAAAACACAACTACCAGAAAGCAATGCTGATCGGAATATATGCTGTGCAGCACAGGGGTGGGGAAAAATAAAATTGTCAATCGGTCCCGCTTGATGTCTTCATTAACGGGGTGGGTGGGGGGGGGGGGGGGGGGGGGGGGTGTGGTGAGAGGGGGAAAAAGAAAGGAATAAAAAAAAAACAACATTTTTTTATCACATCAGTGGGAATAAAACACCCCACAAATTGTATATATTTTACATAATGGAATAAATAATATAAAAAAGGAATAAAAGTTATGAATTTAAATCCCATATAAAGTACGAGTATTCAGTACTGTGTCCTGAAAATTCATAAAAGATCGCACCGTTGAAGCGTTTGACAGCCTGAGCTAGCACATGTTTAGACAAAGAGATTAATAACGTCGTCACTGATTGGATGAAATCTGACCTCTACTGGCTCTTGAAATAGCCAGTACATGTAGGCCTAGCTGTTCTGCTTACTCCCACTTGTTAACAAGAAAGTGGAAACCTTTTGTTAATTTTAAAATCCTTTATAATTATTGGATAGACTACATTGAACAGTCAACAATAAATACATTTATTGATTATTTCAGTATATTTTATGCTATTTCAAGCAGTTTGTATTGCACAAAAGTCTCTTGCTTCCGACAGGGACACTCGACCCGACAAAGCTTCGTACATAGGTGTTGACAGGTGTTGATTATAACCAGTTGCAAACTCTGGGTCGTTTGTTTTAATTGGAGTGTAATACCTTGATGGCTCTCTCACCAAGAATGGTGTTATTGTTAACATCTGTTTTATCTCTTGACTGGCTCAGCAACTTTGACAAAATTAATGTGGATTGACACTACTGTAGGTCCGACTTCAGTGACTGACGATATATACTTAGGCAGACTTTAAAATCACAGACGTCTGAAACACAAGCTATACTGACCACTATTTATTTATTATTTTAAATCATGCATGAGATACCGATGTCTGGGCAGGCCGGTCCACTTGACGGATAAGAATTTGTTCCAATAATAGAAATGGACAGGTGGTTCGGACCGACAAGAATGACAAAAGTGGGACCGGCAAACACACATTTTAAAAAAATAATTTCGGTCTCAGAGATCGAGAATCGGTCCCAGACCGGGAGAAAAGGGCTTTTCCCCACCCCTGGTGCAGCATCCGGTGTTATGTCATGGGTCACCGATTTCCGCAGTCTCAGTTTAGCAGAGTAATTAATGCTTGATTGTTTTCAATTGTACTGTCTGGTGCAGTGCAAATTCTTTTCATCTTCAGACAAATCTCAAATACACTTAATAGTTTCCACCTTTGTTGCATCCCGTCAAAAAACCACCTATATTGACGTTGAAGGTGTGGTGCTGTGCTGTGCTGAAATACAGATCTTGAGAAGCTGGATCCATCTAACGAGAGTATCAGACTAGGGTATATATAGTCCAGTCATCATAGTTTGGTATAGTGGACTCCAGAGGATATGAGATGGTATCAATATAAAACAAAGTAAAGTCTAGAAAAGAGTAGTAGGGGCCGACCCCGCTTCCTATTTCTTCATAGAGTGGGGCAGTCAATCTTCCAGTGCTGCTAGGACAGGCTCAGACATGTAAGAGACTAAACGCGAACAACCGTGGCGTTCCGCAGAATGGCTGTCATATGAGTCATGGAAAAACAAGTCGCCATAAGTCAGTCGGAAAAATGGCGTGGAGGCAAGGAAACTTGCTAAAAAAGACTTGCATGGTGGTGCAGGCCGCATACATCCCAGTAAAAAACTCCATATCACTGACAAAAACAAAATGCAGGATTCCTAAGTCGAGCACATGAAAGCATGTGCAGTATGCGAAGCAAACACGTCTTACCGTGTCAAGCTCCAGGCTGGGAATGTTTTATAATGAAATACTGACACACTGAGAGTAAAATGTTTAAAGGAAACATGTCACGTAACCTATATTTGGCACAAACCATGTACAATTAATTATAAATTGAATCACATAAAAAAAAAAAATTCTAAAAAATTAATTACTTAAAATATCTCCATAAAAACCCCCCAGATACGAGCTCTTAGCAGAAATTGCCTATCTTTAATGAGCAGGGCAATCACGAGGTCCGTGACATCAGAGACGCGTCACTTGATCTGAAGCCTTACACTTAAAGCATTATTCCGTACCACTCATAAAGAATCTTAAGACTTGCACAGCTTACCAAAACAATGAGTGTTCGTTTGCAAAACGTTTTGCCGTATCAATTTGAGCTGTTAGTAAATGAAGAAAGACACACATTTACTTAAACAGTAATACTGAAGAAAAAAGGATAGCCGGTCGACCAATTTACAGCCCGGAGCCCGAAAGTAACCCGGAGACAAAACCAAAACTCGGATGCTAATGCCGAGGTGTATACTGTTCATATTTGGCATAAAGATACACCTCGATATGATGTATTTAAATATGTAAAAAATATAAATGTAGGACAAAAATGTTTTAGTTTTTTTTTTAGAAAATATCGCATTTTTCATGTTCGGGGCTGTACATAATGAAATCTGTATGCACAGTGTAAACAAACGCTCTAATTTACAAGGCGCTTCACTTTCATTAACCTGACTTGTAAAACAACATAAATGACTTGAGAGTATAATCAACTTTTTAACTAAATATATTTCAATTTGCATCAATAGAACAAAATGGGGTTATAGTATTTTTCTCGCTTTAAAAAAAAAAAAGCAGCATATTATTAGGCCTATTGGTAGGGTGCGTTAGAGTAAAAACGACCACTCAAGATACCCATGTGATAATTTTCTTTTCTTTGGTACTACGTAATTGGTCAGTTTTGTAATTTTAGATGGGAAAGTCTACTTAATCAAAGGTTTTACAGCATTATTTACAGTAATGAAGCAGGACGGCTGATAATGTCCATTAACATTGTACTATAGTCGCGACAGGTTACGCCACAATACCCTGTGATCTTAAAAAACTGGCAAGTATTTTGTACGTATGTCTAGACCGTGGTAATCACTTACCTGGTCGATACCCTGCAACATACACCTGCCAATCAGGAATCACATGTGCAGGCCACGGAAAGAAAGGACCAGTTAACTAAAACAACACTCTGATTCTCAAGTCAGCCCGTGGATGAAACATAATAGTTATTTCGACACCGACAGTAGTGGTTTATTTTGTATTGAACTTCGTGTTACTTTGGGGCTTCGGGCGATGAGGAACGTTTTTGTGACATACTTCGCCCGAAGATTAAAATCATTATTTAAAATTATTTTTGTTTTTTTTAAAAACATATTTAAATACATCGTACTGAGATGTATCCTCATGCCAAATCCTATGTTTGTATATGCCATATTTAATTAATTATTGACGTTTCCTTCTTCGGACGGTGAATACAGATTTTGTTATGTAGGCCTAACATGAAAAATCTCTTCTTTAAAAAAAAAATTTAAAATATTATGCTGAGGTGTATCTTTGTGCCAAATATGTACAATGTACACCTCGGCATTCGCAACCGAGTACTGTTTTTGTCTCTGGGTAATGTTCGGGCTCCGGGCTGTAAATACTAAAATAGGCTGACACCAAAGTACTATGCGGTGTTGGTGTCCAATCTTTTGTTTTGCGATAAAATACACGCGTCTTTCTTCGGATACAATCCTTTGGAAAATGGTAAAAAGACAATCCCGATTGTTTAAACTGTTTATTTTTCCACCCAAAGGCCGCGCAGTACGGCACTGCTGGACTGAAAAGATCGTAAGGCCCTTACTCCATATATAAACAGTTAACAACAATGGAAGAGTACAGCGGCTCTGACGTCACTTCCCTTTTTTTTCCCGAACGCTCACGAATAAATATGTATAAATCGTACTTTGACGTATTTTATTGTTATAAACTTATTTGTATATTATTTTTATATCATTTTGCTTTTAAAATGAGCTATAATATGGTCTCGTGACATGTTTCCTTTAAGAGTAAAATACACACATTTGACTTAATTTGTATTTTATACACTAAATACAAACAGAAAATGTTTCCTCTTTTGCGATAGAAGCGAGAAATACACAAACTTAATTTTGCTAAGAAAGAACGAAAATGTCGAGGCCACCATAGGCTAAAAGTAGGCATGTGGAATTATCTGTCATTTTGCAACCTTAATTGTGGTAAAAACTAAATTACATTGATATTTGTTGTTTTTATTTATGCTATGAGATCGGTTCATAAATAAGAAAGATGTATAACAAAATTGGGATATAACAACATTATTATTTTTCCGACAGTTGCATGTGTTCTAAAATGCGACCCTCAACACTGGATCCTGTCTGAACAGGTTTAGACAGGTTTCACTGTACATAAAAATTGTATTTAGATTAATATTAAAAGTTTTGCATTTAGCTCCATTTCTCACAAACTATGATTGGGAGTGGGAACTATTTTCGCATGCCCCTATCCACAGAGGTTCAGGCACGCCCACTACGGATTTAGCCTCTGACTTCGCCAGTGACTAACTCCGGAGCAGGAGGGGGGGGGGGGGGGGGTAAGTTTGAGGTGGGCGGAATTTGGAAGAAAGCCATTTAGTACGGTCAACGCGAGCGCGGACCAAATAGCAGACACTTCGTAAACTTGAAGTACACTGAGTGGGAGCCGTGCTCTGATTGGCTGAATTTCGATTCCTCGGTGAAGCCTGTTTTTTACCTAAGTCTACAAAGAGTAACTGCATCCAAAAACATGTCCGGACTCTAAAATTTAACCCAAAATAGTTAAGACTGCTCGGCCAAAAGGTTTTAAGGTGATTTTGAGCAATTGAACGGGCGCCAAAGTAAAATGCGTTAGACTGCTTATAAAAAAATAAACATAAGAATTTTGAACTGCTTCCAAAATGTTTAAAGTCTAACTAGCCCAAAAAAGAGGTTGGTACTCACGGAGGTGAAGGAGGTTGGCAAAGGGGAGGACGTCACGGTGAGCCGATGAAGTTGGAGGCGTCAAGATGCGGGATGCCCGGCCGGTAAGTGGATTCTGCAATCAACTTGGCTAATGCTTGATACTCTTTCCCGGCTACGATTTTGATGACTCGATGGAGGGTCGGGTTATCCATTTCTGGGAGTAGCAGTGCTTGATTATAGCTCCCACTCCGGCGTACGGTAAGACAGACTCCATGGCCATCCCGCATCGTGACGCTGTGGACGGAGAAATCTCCCTCTGAAGGGCTTGAAGGTAGCGGCATGAAGGAGCTAAGCTTCGGTTGGGTGAATAAACTCCGGACGTCCTCGATGTTAGTTTTCACTAGCTGGGAGTAGCGCGTTGGTAATTTGCCGGCCTTGAGTGACCACTGCTCCTCAGCTTCAACAACAGGTTTTTGGCGGTTGCGTCGGGGGTCCTGGCTTGACTGGTTGGTCTCCTGGTGACGCAATCGCTTTCCGCTTCGCAACGGCTACCGATCGGGCCTGGGACTCGACTGCGGCACTCTTCCTAGGTGGAGGTGGCATCACAGGAGTCCCGGAGGCCGAGTTCAGAGGAGTTTGTGGGGGCGACTCCATAACTGCCTGGTTAAGGTCTTCCCCTGGTGGTTCCACTGTTGGTTCCGGCTGAGCTGGATCCTCTAGTTTCGCCGGTGTAGATCGGTGCCGGGGATGTTCATCGTAAAGGGCCGCCGCCGGCAGTTGAGCTGCCGGTTTTGCACCCCCCCGGTCCATCCCTGGCGCGTCAGTCTTCCTCCTTCTTCTCTTCCTCGGTGGCTTCTTAACCGGGTCACCGTACACCAAGGTCATGGTTGCCCGTGGCCCGGTGTACGTGACGCGGTATTCCAGCAACGCTCCGTAGGAGACCATAAGTCCCCCCAGGTGGGGGGGTAACGCGAGAGTACACTGACATACGTCCATCCTCATCGTGGTCAATTTCGAAGTGCAAGAATCGACTGCAAACTATGATAAGTCATAGATTGATGAAACCTGTTTTATAGTTGTTCCTGTCAAGCCTCTGATAATTAAATGTGGGCTATGCAAATGTTTTTTCAGGTCACCCATTTCATTTTGTATAACCCGTTACAAATATATCACTATGTGAACGGTGACAAATGATATTGTAAAATATTTTTAATATCTTGATGTTTTTTGGCAAGAACAAAAAAATAGGTTATGCAAAACTCTAATTGTGCAACGATTCGCAAGCAAAACAATCATTGGCACAATTTTCAGAGACCTGCCTGTTCATCAGAATGAATGTGAAAAGAATTCAGAAGTAATTAATTAAACAGTTTTGCTTTTTGTTCAATGTTAAAGGTTTGCCTCTAGCTCCTTGACCATTTCTCACAAACTGTTAAGTTCTAGATATTGAAATTTGGTTTGTAGTTGAAATTATGGATATTCATCACCATGCAAGTGACAAAAGTAAAATTTTAATAAAATTTTTAAATAGGATGATCAGTTTATCAGGTTGCATTAATATGATATGAATGCAACAACTGTATCAGTGAAACCAACTAAATTTATGGTAGGCAAGATGTTTATTTTCACAGAATTCTTGTTGGCATTAACGATGACGGTTACTGATTTTTCACATTAACAGTGGCACACAATATTAGTTGTTAACAATGCTGTACTTTCAGATGAGTGCTGAAGATAACTAAAGTTAATATGGTGCTGACCAGCTGACGAAGTGCCAAAGTAAGGACCAGAGATGGATGTCAAATGATTTTGGAGTATTACCTTGTAATATAAAGAAATTGCCACTTTTGTCTCATGAGAATTTTGATAGTGATGCGATTTTTCTGCATTTATCTGCTTTAAGCTTCTTTTTGTTTTGTGCATAAAATGGTTTTCAAAAAGTAGACTTAATTTGATCTGGAAAGCTCAGTGCTCTACAATGCGAGTAAAATACTCGCCATGGCAATTAAAAACATTCCCTGGCATCTAAAATATAAAATCACATTCGCCAGTTGGCGACTGTTCAATATTGTTACTTTAATCTGTAAACAAAACTGGACATCGGAAAACACACTGGACCAGTAGCAATGTATCTTCCATAAAACATGTTTTCTATCGGTAGTTTGTTGGAAAAATAAAAGTTTAAGACAAGTTAATCGGACTATGAATAACGGTGACGTTAAGGGAGGTAATACTTCGTTATGATGTTATCTCCCTTAACTTGAATTTCAAGCGTTTGGAAATAATTTGGCCCCAGTTCAGTTTTGGACCAAGTCGGTCCTGTCCCATTTAGAGCCAGGTTTTATTTATGTATTAAAATGAGATTGTTGATTCACTTTGTGTCTTTACTTGTCTGTTTCAAACTCAAACGTTGACTTATATATGCATTATGCTGGGCTCCAATCATGTCGTGCTTATCATGATAACAATAACGACGCGTCCAGTCATGAATGTTGGAAGTCGTGTTCACCAGTGGAGGATAAAAACATGTTTATATTTTCATGACACGACTTTAGATGGCTTTAAAGACACAACTATTTACAAAACAGTATTTACAGATTTGCAAGGCAGTATTTGATGAAAATAAATATTATTTAAACCAAAAGTAAGGTAGCTGATTGGTAACTGCTAATAACATGTTGAAGCCTGGTAATTATTATCACAATGCTTTTATTTAACTTTTAATGAGTACTGCAATTTAAATGCATATCTTAGCAGTGCCATTAAAATAGTAATTCACTTAATTTAGTTTAATAAAATTATTGGGTACAGAATTTGATAATGATAGTTAATAGTCCTTCACTGTTTTAGTGGAACAGGACACAAACAGTAACTTAGTATTTAACAACTAGGAATTGCCCCTTCACAAGTTCATTCGAATGTGGTCCTAATAACAATTACGGCATTAGTAATGTGCCGTAAAATGGCAGATGAATCGATTTAATTACAAGAATATATTAGCTGGCTACTAAATAAAGTGGCTGGCGACTAAAATATTGTACTATACTGGCCAGGGAAGAGTAAATTTGAACTTGCTTTGTAGAGCACTGAAGCTGAAAAATAACATATATATTTTTTAAAGGTGACTGGCCTCCACATTTCCAGTAGTATTTTAGCAAAATGTCAGCACCTAATGTGTGTTACCCATTATCATGTAACATAATGTACGATTACCATGATTTCTGTAAAACAATTTATGTTGGGTTCCGATAATCATGAGGCATGGAACTGAAAAAATATTTCACATAAATTTGAAATTTAGAGGCCTGTAGGTAGTATTAAACCAAATAACTTCTGGCTGGGTCAAAAATGTATGCAATTTTATTTCATCTAGTACCACTGTGTCAAGTCCCCCTCTAAACATTGTTTCTGTTACGCACACCCCCCATTGTGGTGCGATTTCACCAACATTCTTTCAATCCTCCACCCCACTCCCCAAAGCAATAAATACAAGATTACATACACAGTAGCTGTGTTCACACTTACACTTGTAACTAATTTAACTAAACCAGTTTAAAATGTTTAAACTAATTTAACTAAACCAGTTTAAAATGTAAGTGTGAATGCGATCTTTTAGCTATACGGGTATAGCTAAAACACTTAAGTACTTAAGTATGTGGTTTAGTTAAACTGACCAGTATAACTAAAACTGTTTAAATGTAAATGTGAACACAAACTGTTTTAGTTAAACTGGTATAATGCGGATATGCCAATGGTGTCATGATCACAATAAGCAGTAAGTGTGTTAGCAACAGACTCATAGTCCATTGTTTTAATGTCTTGCACAAGTGAGGATAGCTACATTTCGCCTTTAAACCAGTATAGCTATTACACGTGGGAATGCTCGTCATTTCATTTTAAAAAGGACATGGTTTAGCTAAACCAGTGTAGTTAAAGTTTGTTTTGTTTAACAACACCACTAGAGCACCTTGATTAATTAATCATTGACTATTGGATGTCAAACATGGTTAAATCAGTTTATCTTGAGTGTGAACACAGCTTATATCAGTAGACAAACAACCTGATCAGGACTTTTATTAATTAAAAAAATAATAGGTTCCTTCTACACATTTTGTAACCAGAAAGCATACATAAAATACCCCATGCTCCTAATTGAAAAGATTTGCTGATCAATATGGCAACAGCAGGTTTCTTCTGCTTTCATAGACCCAGTCACAATTGGTATATGTTAGACAGCTAATAGATGTGGATTAAAAATTGGGGGGGGGGGGGGGGGGGATAAATTTCTTACTTTTGCTCTAATTACTTCTGACTTGTTTGCAGACACAGCTTGTTGAATTCATCCCCAAGATGTTGAGCCTGGCGACAGGAGGGTCACATGATAAAGCAGAGTGGTGGCCAGAAAATGCTTCATTGGAACAGGTGCCTGATTCCCAAATATCAAATGAGGTACGATCAGTGCTTTTTCAGGGATAAAAATTTGTGCGAATCTCTGAATCCGATCGTGCAAGCATAAAACATCCGAATCTATTTGGATTGGTGTGAAATATTTTCAAAACTTTATTAAATTGAATAATCAGTGAGTAAAACGTTACCGAATTAATAAAATAAAAAATAGTCTGGTTATCAAGCTTCAGTTTAAACTGGCTTCAAAAGCATAGCATACATTTGAATCTGTGCATGTTCGAAACAGTGGTTTATCGAGACTAGTCTGGCCTGGAGTCAAGCGGTGGTTGGCCCATTTCTATGAACCAAATTGCCAGTGAAGAGAACCGAAAGGAATATGTTTGTTCAGTTCTTTCATAATAACAATATTTCTCAGGAATATTTTTATTATTTAAACATACAGAATAGATGATTCAGTTCTGTTTGGTACATAAAAGGTCCACCACATCGCTATAGTTTCGCAATGCTCGCTTATCTACATTATCTAGGTCAACTACAAACTCGATGGCCAGCTTTGATTTTCTTCTTTTAGCGGGACGCCAGTAGAACTGGGACTACTTGATTTGCGCAGGCACTGAGCTTCTCTCGTGATTTTGAACAAATTTAACTGTCTTGATTAAGGGGTCGTGTCATATCTCCAAAACATATTTATATCCATAGAGGTATGGTTCAACACCTTTCCAGGAGTTTGTGGGAGATTTGTCTTGAAATTTTTACAGTGGCCAGCAGTTGGCATACACATTACATGTAAGGGGGTGTTCATAATTATGTAATGCTCTAGGGGTAGAGAAAGAGGGTGTTGTGTTTGATTTACGTAACATTTATCAAGACTGTGTTATTTCTATTCATTACTTAGACCTAAAAAGGTGTTTTATATTTCAATTTTTTATTTTTTTTAGCTTGGGCGGGTAAGGGTTTTGATGCCCAATACCCGCCCCCTGCACATGCACCCGTTTCCTCTTAAATCAGTATGCTCTAACATTGATTTTGTTAAACCAAAAAACCTAACTTTACCCTTTCCAAACGAAAGAATATTTATTTGAATTTGTTGATTTTAACACACATAAAATTAAGAAATGAAAAGTTCATTGTCTACGTTAGTGTATTTTATTTTAAAAATATAAACATGATCAATGTGTTACTAGTATATAAACTAAACTTTGAAAGTTCTACTAACACTTTATAAAATATTAATTCTGAAATAGGAAGGTACGATTGTCAATAATACGTTGTCAAGATCAACCCGATTTTAACGAAAGACTTTAGTACTGTATTCTTAACCAAACATTCTTCGTACAGTGCAAGATTTCTCATTTCATTTTTTGAGACTAACCCTACAATTTCAAATCCACAAGCGCACGTTAACTGAAACTGACAACAGGCTGTCGTTTGTGCTTTGCCGAGCAATGGCGGTACAGGCGACGAATCGAGCGTATACTTTTGACGATCTCCGTTCATAGCTAACACACAAGTTTTTTTAAAAGTGCATTTGTGCTTGTATTTCATATTTGTACATGATGTTATAATATGGTAACCAGAGAATGTAACTTTAAGTGTTCCCAAATTTAGTAAGACATCAAACATTTCTATGTTAGTTCGCTGATATTATGTTCCTAACCTTGAATCCTGCTCTTTTAATCAATAAATCTTTTTGTCAGTTGTGAAAATTTGCTTCAGTAATATCCATACAAACATTGAACCAATGAGCAAAATACATCGGCAAAAGTATCCCATGCACTGTTTATGAATGAGCAATCTTCGAAAAGTAATGGGTTACGTTCAGCCAGACTGGTTTGTGCGGTTTATGGTAAACCAAATGGTCACATTGGAAACCAATCAAATAGTTTGCGAACGTTAGCGAAACATTTGCTGGCTGAACTTGGGACTGGTAAGACACCTAAAAAAACACTGACTGTAAAGATAAAATGGAACCAACAACTAAAAACTGTTAGTTTTGGGGGGGGGGGTTGGGGGGGTTTTTAGCTTTAAAATTGGATAAAGGGCAATTCCACGGTAACGGAATTACGAGTTGGAGAGATATTTCAGGCATTAAACTCAGCTAGTCCACATAAGAAAAATTATCATAATGATGTAACTATGTAATACACTAGTACTGCACTAGTCCTTGTCATGGGCAGAAGTGAGACTCCCTACTGCAAGGTGTAGTGCATGAGTACTTAATTAAAGTTTGGTAACGGAATTACGTAAAAATGGACACCATTTTTACAGGCACCGCAAAACATCAACAAACTCTGAAGTATGATGAAATAATTATTTATCTTCATGATGGAATGATGACCTAATGACTTGTGATTAACAAAATAGAAATTATATTACAAATTATCTTTTCATAATTTTGTTGTACAACATTGAATGCCGGTAACGGAATTACACAGTTCGGTAACGGAATTACCGCTCTGAATTTACTGTTGAAAAATAAGATTTATTTACTTTAAATTTGATTTGCAAATATGTTGCATAATTTTATAAGTTAAATAATAATTCAGTATACTTGTTTCAAGCAATCATATTAATATTTCAAATGATAACTAGTTTCAATATCGGTAACATGTACACGTACATGTATATGAGTGGAGATTTAAACTAGCGCTAAACTGTGTACATATTACATAGTAAATGTTTAAAATGTTTGACAGCAATTGAAAAAAATTATTGAACAGTGACATTGTTAATAACAAAGAGAATTACACCAGGTCAAAGGAACACAGGCCAATTAAAATTATATAGACTGACTGTCAAACATCTAGATTGTATTACGATAAGTGAAAGATATTATGCCTAATAATAAAATTCCTCATCTATCTGAGGTTATGGTAACATACATGACAACATTCAAAACACCAGTATTTTCTTCTTTGGCCAACCAAACATGCCATCTTTCCATTTTAAGAATTTTACTCAGATTAGATTTCCTTGTAAAGACAGGATTAACACTATAAAACGGTTGCTTTCTTTTTGCCCATTATATACATTTAAAAGCATAATGTTGGTAATTAGAATGATACTTTCCATTTTTTGGATATCCTGTAATTTAAATATAAATTATTAAATACATGTACAGTCAATAAATGCCTTTGGATAAAGTAAAATTAAAGTTTGCTTCAAGTAGATATGTTATGTTACATTTCCACTTTCTGGACCCTATATATGTTTAAAGATATATGTACAGGGCTTGAAATAGCGGCCTGCAAAAAGTGATAAGAAGTCTATTTTTAAATCTTGCAAGTGAAATAACCATTCACCTGCTAAAATTAACTCAAAATCGTGTCATTTTTCAAAAAACAGATGTACATACGATCATCTCATCTTCTATTTAGCTGAGGCCGAGCTCATAATTCTGTTATATTTTAATTTTATAATGCTCTAAACTACACATCAGAGGTCCTAATTTTCCACACATTGTCCCAAACCCTACATTCACGTTACAGCAGGCCATTTTTGTTTCACAGCAGGCCATTTTTGTTTCACAGCAGGCCATATTTCTTTTTGCCTGCTATTTAAAAATAGTAATAATGGCAGGCCATATTTTACTTCATATTTTGAGCCCCGATATAATTCTAGTAGGTTTTGATTATAACTTGAATTTTGTCATGGATATTGCAGATGTTTAGTCAGCATAATGAAGCTTTTAAGTAGTACTATTTGGTTAAAGTTGATCAGATTTCCTTAATTTCTGTATTGTTAATGGATGACATTTATATTTGCTATGGGTGTTCTGCAAATGCATTTGGAGCCACTACTAGTACTATTACCATATGGATTTTTAAAAAAGATTTTGTATATCTTCCTATTGTTACATCACTTGATGTATTGGTGTATATGGATAAGAGTGTAGCATTTTAGTACTATGTAGGTTTATATTAAAGTGTTTCTTGACACTATATACCAAAGACGGTAACGGAATTACAAACCTATGGTAACGGAATTAGATATGTTTACAGCTTTATAATTTTACTAATAATATATGAATTTGAAAGTAAATGTGTCTGATTATGTTCATTAACATATACTCAGAGAATATGAGTTGATTCCTTGATTACATATAAATGAATAATACAGTCTAACCTTTTGTTTGTTTTCGGTAACGGAATTACAAACTGATTCTATGTTTTCTAATTTCTCCTAAATCTAAAAAAATAATTTTTGTTCATTAAAGTGGATTATGAAGTGTAGTACTTTGTTAGTGGTAAAACAAAAACACTAATAAAAAGAATATTACCTTCAATTACATGGCTGCTGTACATAAATTCAGTGTGTATTACGGAAGTGTCATATTTTTAGTGTGACGGTATCCTCATAAAATAGCTAAAGTCAAACACAACCATTTATTTTACAATATTTTACTTATCAGATTTGGATTCTCCAGACATTTTTACATTAAAAACAATCTTAATATATAAGGAATAATATGATTTGATTTTTTCACTCCATGTCCACTTTAGTGTGGAATTGCCCTAAACTGTTATTGACAAATTGGTTATTCTTTCCAGTAAATAGTAAGGGTTGGGGTTTTTTCAATCCATATACAGTTAGTAGCATATAACACAGAATTCTGTGAAAATGTTTAGAACTGAATTTTTAGCCCTGCATTTTTGCTTACTGTATAATGTGAATAAAGTTCTTAAAGTAAATTTAGTTGCCCTAATAAAACATTGATGCACTTTGAGCAAGTGGATTCCAAGAAGTAACTGTTGACCCACCTGCCATTGAAAGCAGTTTGAAGCAAACTGAAAGATTTTAGTACATGTACACCAACAACAGAAACTTTGTAATGTAACAGGAGTGTCTCCATATGACTGTTACGTTCAGGGCTGTATTAAGGTTTCAGTGCTATCTGAAAACGGTTCCTCTTTAACGAAATGCTTACACTCACATCCTAAAAATTATTTCAAGTTCCTGAAAAGTTTTCCAGAGTTATTGTCCAATGTCATTTTCATTCCTGTCATTGGTTAGTCAAGATCTCAGCATTTGGTTTACTGCTTTCGGTGTAGGTAATAATTTATTAGTAGGAATAGTTTGGCATATGTAACAATAATGCATGTCAAATCGACCGAAGAGCTCAGAGTGTAATATCGGCATACTTTGACCGACTTCGGCTATCCGAAACACAGAAATTTTAATTTACAGTTTTGATTCTCAATACATGTGTCTTCTGACTAATACAGTAAACTAAAATGTGTTAAAATTAGTTTGATGCTGACAAGATAATCTACTGGCCAAAAGGCAAGTGTTTTGCAAATTTAAATCGCCATAACAGAATTTCACTTGCAGTATATATGTTGCCAGCCATGTGAGCGTATTAACCAGCCAGTATGCTTTCTTATATTAAAGTGATAACATACATTTGTGTTTGTATTGCAGAATGACAGTGGTTCTGTTGATGCGTTGAGACAGATTGTGACAAAGTGCTACCAGTATTTGGGTCGTGCTGATCTTTTGAAACCAGAACACAAGCCAGAGGTGAACTTATATCCTACTCTGCAAGATTTAAAAATCAGTTTCCTGTAATTCTTGTAATTTTTAATAGGGTGGTTCTAAAAAGTATTAGATTGTTTTTAACATTATGACTACTGCAGGGGAGATATCTCACCCGACGCCACGCCAGTTGACATGCCCCAATTCATATTTCCCACTGTTTTGCACATGACACTCACCGGAAATAATAATAGAACACAGGAAATATATTAATTCAGAGTAGAGCAGCTTTAGTTCTTCGTTTTCCATGGAAAATATCTGGGAATGTTTAGTTTAAAAAGTGGTTTTAAAAGATCCCTTGCTGCTAATTGGAGTAGTCCATGAAGTGGCGACAACAGATTTTCTCTCTCAATATCTGTGTGGTCCTTAATGTCCGACACCATATAACCGTAATTAAAATGTGTTGAGCATGTCGTTAAATAAAACATTTCCATTGATATCAAATTTTGTCTAATCTGTAGGAACCATTACAGATAAGATCTTTCGTGACATTTGATATGCATTTTTATAATGGGTTGTTAAAGCCCAACAATCAAGTTTCAATTATAATTTATCACAAACATCACTGAGAAATAGGTCAGTCTGAGTAATAGAGGTGACTACACTGTACTTAGTTGCCATCACTAAGACAGGCCTTTCCCCAGGATTTTTTTAAGGCGCTTACATATTTAGCATCATTATAAGACAAAAATCAAGCCAAAAGAAGTGGGGTAGTGGGTTGAAAACAGCCTTCAATCCATCAAATCATGTTGGGGTTTTTTGGGGGGTTTTGGGGTGGGGTGGGGGGTGGGGGTAAAACTTTAAAAAAAATAACCCATCAATTCCCCACCCCCAACAATTTCATAATTTGGGCCATGTTGTTGCTGTTGATTTCAGCGTCATGTTAAATGCTTGTTGGGATTTCTGCTTGTAAAATACCTAAGCTAAGAATGTTGACGTCACAGTATATTCATTTATAAAAAAATAAAAAAAAGGTAATAAAATAAAATTTTACGGTCTTTTTAAAATCCAGCTACCTTATTAAATGTCACCTCACAGTTTTACAAATATATATCTAGCATTGTCTAACAAATATGATTATTGTAAACTAATTCAGTGTACGTGTAACTACAATTTGTATAAATACTGCATGTTCATTTCCCGCGATCACAATCTGCATGCGTGCTCACGACCATAGGTACAAAATTAACAAAGACAAAGGAAATAACCGAAACTGCAGTTAGGTATTCATTGATGCAAACAACTATTGCTTTTCTACAAATTTACATCAAGATTTACTTCTGTGTCACTGTACTGTTTAATGTCCGCAACGATGTCTCTTGACACGTGGGTGTCAGCTGACTCTGAAGCGTGACGTATATTACGCCAAGAGCTTTCCTCAGTTCAGCCAACGAACGTACTTCCTAATGTTCGCGAACTATTTGATTGGTGTCTGTCGTGTCCATTTGGTTTAACGTGAAGCACACAAACCAGTGTAGCGAACGTTTTGTTTTCGCTCGGTCTGGCTGAACTCAGCCCTTGGGATAACCTGTACCACGTGACCAGCACAAGCCCGCCGACAATTAAAACGGTGCGATCAATGGACCTCAAAGTGAACATCTAAAGAATTGCAGAGATACCAAATGGAAGTGTGATAATGTGTGGTGAATGACGTTACGGATCACAGCTCCATTGTTTTGTATACATGTTACAAATTAAGCCGACACGGTCCTGCAGTTAAGGCGCTTACCAGACATGAAGGCGCTTACTTGGCTGGCTAAGGGAGCACAGGCCGTGTCGGCTTATCGCTCTAGGGAAACCCCTGTAAGAGATAGGTCAGTCTGAATAATAGAGGTGACTACATTGTACTTAGTTGCCATCACTAGAGATAGGTCAGTCTGAGTAATATAGGTGACTACATTGTACTTAGTTGCCATCACTGGAGATAGGTCAGTCTGAGTAATAGAGGTGACTACATTGTACTTAGTTGCCTTCACTGGAGATAGGTCAGTCTGATTAATAGAGCCGACTACACTGTACTTAGTTGCCATCACTGGAGATAGGTCAGTCTGATTAATAGAGCCGACTACACTACTTAGTTGCCATCACTAGACATAGGTCAGTCTGATTAATAGAGGTGACTACACTGTACTTAGTTGCCATCACTAAGAGATCGGTCAGTCTGATTAATAGAGGTGACTACATTGTACTTGGTTTCCATCACTAGAGATAGGTCAGTCTGATTAATAGAGCCGACTACACTGTACTTAGTTGCCATCACTAGAGATAGGTCAGTCTGATTAATAGAGGTGACTACACTGTACTTAGTGTCCATCACTAGAGATAGGTCAGTCTGATTAATAGAGGCGACTACACTGTACTTAGTTGTCATCACTGAGAGATAGGTCAGTCTGAGTAATAGAGGTGACTACACTGTACTTAGTTTCCATCACTAGAGATAGGTCAGTCTGAGTAATAGAAGTGACTACACTGTACTTAGTTGCCATCACTAAGAGATAGGTCAGTCTGATTAATAGAGGTGACTACATTGTACTTAGTGTCCATCACTAGAGATAGGTCAGTCTGATTAATAGAAGTGACTACACTGTACTTAGTTGCCATCACTAAGAGATAGGTCAGTCTGATTAATAGAGGTGACTACATTGTACTTAGTGTCCATCACTAGAGATAGGTCAGTCTGATTAATAGAGGTGACTACATTGTACTTAGTGCTTTAACATTTGTTTTATTTTTAGATAGATGCATCCTTGAGTGTACATTTGATTTATTATTTTTATGGGTGTTTTTTTTTTTCAGATGGATGAATCTTGTCAGCTGGAAACATGTGAATCAAACAGAATTGAAGGTATGTTTAATTTCTTTCTTTCTTTCTTAAATATGGTAATTATGTAATTAGCATACATGAATATTGGTTGTGATTGCATTTTGCTTTTTAGAATCTGCTGTCTGCTGTTGAATGCAGAAGTCAAGTTAAGTTTCTTTTTCTTTTCATGAACGTCTTGGGTCAGGCTTTAATCTAGAATTCAAAAAATAGCTGAAGTGACTTCTCCCTTCCCAGAAGAAAGGGGTGAAGTTTGATAATAAAAAAACAAAAAACAAAACACAGGCAAAGTGATCATTTATCGGTACATTTCATAACATTTTTCCAGTTTCCACAAAGACAGTGGGTTTCCTCTCTCAGTACCTGTGTGGTCCGTAACCATATGTCTGACCCATATAACCGCAAATAAAATGTGTTGAGTGCGTCCTTCTTGATGTCATTTCATTTTTGAAATTGGATTAAGTCCAGAATATTACAGCGACTTCAAATTCTTACTACTGCTAATAACTCGGCGACGTAGCTGACTTTCAGCGAAAATAAATGCTAATTTCGCCGGCAAGATTAGGGCCTGTAGGGTAATGGTCACTCAGTTGAAAGCTGAAAGATGTTGCCGTCACATGACTGGAACCGGTGGAAGAGGATGCATAAACAATTTAAGTAATTGCATTGGTTGTTGGGATGTTCAGACCTGTGTGCTGTACTAGAATAAAATGCCATTGAGGTCAGGTTATAAATGTTCCGACTTGAAAATGTGTAAGCTGCTAGTGAACCGTAGAAATGTCTTGTTCTTGTGTATGAATGTTTGATTTCTCCTTACAGAAAATGAGGAGCATGCTCAGGCTGTGGATGAGCTGATGGACTTGGAGGTTGAGGAAATAGTAGAGAGTGATGCCAGCGACAGCAGCGATGATGAGATTGTCATTTACAGTGAGGAGAGCGACATTGATGAAATTAATCTGGAGGTGCAGACCACAACCACTGGACCAATGTACCTTATAGGAAACAGTAAAAACTTTAAATCTCATTTTGAAGTTAAAACTAATCCACCCAAGCCTAAACTTCTAGGACCTAAATGTGCCCGAAGACTGTCTGCAGTGCAGCAAGCATCTACAAAACTGCATACATCTCCAGTACTGCATCCATCTACTGTACCACGCACACTAACTAAGATTGAATTTTTAAATACTCTTGGGTTAAAGACAACAAGCCAGCATGAACGAGATGAGATGGTCATAAAGAAAGAAGTCAACATTAATTGTGATGTTTTGTCTGTTGATGAGTTTGACCAGCATCAAATTTGTTCGCCGAGGTCGTCGAGAACGTTAATATCTCAAATGAGTCGTGATCTGGAGAATTGTCCGAGGAAACGACTCAGCTTCAGTGCATTGGAGTATGGCCACTGCGAAGGAGACCAGCTCGAGGACTGCACGTCGCAGATACAAGGCTGTCTTCTTCGCATCCCATTCAGCTCTCACCTCGGGATGAGGCTCAAGAAACACATGCGGGGGGAGAATACTCTGAACATCATCTACAACCCTGCTGAATACTGCGGCACCGCGCCCAGGCCGGAGTTTACCGACAAGCTCCGAATTCGACCGCAGGACTTCCCAGTGACATTCAAACGGAGGAAACGGGGTATTCCAAAACACTCACATGAAATAAAATTCTCTAAGGCGGACAAGAAAAAGTTCCTGATACGCGTCAAAACGGGTCTAACTGAACGCAGTCGGCGGTTGAAGAGATTGATGAAAAACTGTAAAGTGGTGCTGAACCGCGTGACGGACGACGAAATAAAACAGTGGGCCAAGCCCATGTTTCACGACAACACTGTGTGGACTATAGATGACGATATTTCTATTGTTGCTGTGGACATTCCGATGTCAAACATCAACCGACAGTCCACGCAGCAGCAGCAGAGTTTGAGCCGTGTGTACAGACCACCTTTAGGACGCACTATGTTAAATCCTGCAGTCATGAAGCCGGTGCTTGGCAATGTACTTGCCGACAGACGAATGCAATGCTTAATGTCCGAACCGAGACCATGTTTTTTGGTGAAGAAAGTGGAAAAACAGTTTAACGCAAACAACGGGGACACATCGTCAAAGATGGTGTATGTACCTGTCTCACAACACATATCGATGCCAGTCAGCAAAGCTGAAAGTTTGGTGGCAAGGAGTGAAAATGAAAATGCTCCCATTGGTCTGAATCAGGTACAAGGTAGCAATAGGAGGAAGCAAAACTTCCAGGTGCGACAAGATCTTGATGATGATGGCATTTCCCATAGAAAACTGCATGGTAATCATGAGGCTGAGAATAAGATAAATCTCCTGAAAAACAAGTTGCAGAGTGATACTTTTCAGCCATATCAATCCACACTGCCTAAATCGTACGAGAAGCTGCAGAGTGCACTGAAAAATGTGTTGGTGAAAACATCCGGTGCTGTTCAGGGTATTAACCACATGAATGGTGATCACAGTGTATTGAGTGCTGCTAGTACATGTCAAAATAACTCTCGGACTATGTCGCCCAGTGATAGGACAAGTCACATAAATCATCTGGCGGCAGAAGTTGACGATGATCTGCCGAATGAATCAAGTCACAGTCTGAAGATCTCTTCGGTGTACAGTTTGAAGACGAGTCCTAGTACAATTATTCGCAAAGAGCTTGGCAGAATTGGCTGCATTTCTTCTTCCATCGACGACGACCATGACTGGCCACAGAAAGTGGTCAAAGGTGATCAGTGTAAAGCATCTGTTGTGTCGAACTCCAGTGTGAAACTCTCCAATTGTACAAGTCCTGTTTTACCCATCATAGACAAACGTCCTGTTAGTGATGATGACGACGATGACTGCATTTGTGTTGGTGAAATTATTACAATAGATGATGATGACTGATTTATGACTGCCAGTCTATAAGCATGTGTGTTATATGTAACTTAATAAGGCTGTAGTTTTGTTTTAGGCAAACTAAAACAGCTGGGACCATCTTTATTGTAGTTTTATGAATATGAAAAAAACCCAACTACAATAAGTTACCTCAATTTACATTATTTGTCAGTATTGCTTAACCTAATGTTAAGTTACAAGAGATTTATTGCCTTTCAACACTTTAAACTTCTTTTGAGGTGGGCATAATTTATTAAAAATTAGGACAAAGTAAAACCATAATTAACTTAAAGGGACACACCCTAGTTTTCACAAATAAAATTGCAATTTACTTGCCGTTTATTATTTAGAATATACATTTCCATTCACCTGAAGTGTTTTTTGGTAATCCTGGTGTTTGTAATACCACAAAATACATTTTTCGTATTTCTGAAAAACGGACACACGTTTGAAAAAAAACCGTGGAGCAGACAAGGTCTAATCTATTTTTAGACGGGATATTTCCATTTCAATGTCACAGACGTTGGTATACCACGTGACTGTTATCATTTTGGTTCGGTTTGTTTTCTCGTGCACGGTTCGCGCAATCAACATCCGATTTGTTGTTCATTTGTGAGATTTTTCTTCACAGTTCGTGAACATTTTCAGTAACAATAAAGTTCTCAGACAAGTAAGTATCTCAATACAAAACGTTACAAACCCTTAAAACCAATAATTTTGCCAAGTCCTATGATATCTGGAGAGGGGATACAACCAGGACAGAACAGTTGGAACAGGAGAGGTGAAAAGAACGCACCCCAAGTCTGTGAAATTTGTGGTGACATAGGCATTGTTGTGCTTCTACTGGTGACATCAGAATACAAACTTTCAAAATTATTTTAAGCAATTGGGACATGGGGATTCCCATGGTATTTATCGATATAAGACCTGCTTTTTCACTCCATTTGATAAAAACTTGATCTAAGTGTGTTACAGGTTTGTAGATTAACCAAATTATAATTTATTTTCGCTGGATGGAACTAGGGTGTGTGGCTTTAATGAAAAATTAGGGTTTTTTGTTTAACGACACCACTAGAGCACATGAATTAATCATTGGCTGTTGGATGTAAAATATTTAGTAATTTTGACATATAGTCTTCGAGCAAACCCACATTTTTCCATATGCACTTTCCCACAGACAGAACAGCACATACCTTGGCCTTTGATATATCGGTCTTGGTGCACAAGTTGGGACAGGGGGAAAAAAACAATCCGAGAATGGGTGCACTGAGGTAATTCAATCCTTCATCGAAAACATATCAGTCGAGCTCTTCGAAACATTTTGAATATTCTTTACTTTAAGAAATGTTATAAATAATAAAAAAATCTGTTGTTTAACTTTGAACTTTGAAGGCCAGTTTGAACTTGATATGCAAGCCTAATAAGCAATGTGCTTTCTTCCTATCTATTAACACCCCCATGCCATCAGACATTTCTAAATAAAAATGAAATATGCAAATCTGTAAATAAGTATTTGGGAGAATTTACAAAACAATTTCAACTCGAGCTGAATTATGTAATCTAATCTTTAAACTTTAAAGAACATGTTGCCCCTGAAATAGCTGTAAATAGAAGTTTGTTCATTTGAGTTGGAGACGAAAGAATGTTTTAATGTCATGGAATATTAAACTGTGTTCAGACTGAACAGCAACTTGGAGCATATAGTAGTAATAATATCCATTGAAAGAATTGTCGGTGGGAAACTGATGTTATTCGTATTGGATAACGTCACTAAATATCCTTGGTCTTTTGAATCCGTAGATTTCAAGATGGTTCTTTACAAATTTCTTAATTTATAAACGTGTGTATGTATGCAAGTGATTTTTTTATACAGCACAAGAATTGTGTATCCTACGCTCATTATATGTGTGTGTATGTGTGTGGTGATATGAAGCTGCATGTGTTTTCTTGGAACCCTGTTCATCAAGATTAATGCCAGGGCTTGGCGTTATGTAGGGGATAAGCCCAGTGTGATTTGCTGTTACAAACAGCAGTAAAACCACAGATATACGTTGGCAAATCAGAGAAAACAGCAGGTTATCCCCATTATAATTCAGCTGTTTCTTGGAAATTGTTTTATTTTTATACAGACAACACCAGCTGTTGACACCATTAGGTAACAGGAGTCGGGGTAACCGAACTGTTGTAATTTTAGATGTTTAGTCAGCTCTCACATATGGACAAGAGCTTAATTAAAGAATATATGATGTTCTCTACTTGCTTTAAAAATGATTCAACATTAACAAATTATCTATGTAATGTGTAAGCTTGAGAAATTGTCTTCATGTCATTTATTTATTAATTTATATATATATATATAAACACTCCATTTTTTTTGCTCAAGTTATGACCTGGTTCAACTTCAAAAATGTGCGAGTGGCAAAATACAGGTTTTCCCAACTGAAAGTTTAGTAGAGATCCAATTGGATTTGTTATAAATGTATTGAATTGGAATTTGTCACATGTAGGGAACCCAAGCCCCGACATTCATTTTGATGAACATGTTCAAGCTTTAAGTTCCCTTGTATATTTAATTTATTTTATATTTGTTTGCATTTGATATTTTGTGACATTTTAGATTGTAAGCTTATACGATGGAATGTTATTCATCCATCAGCAGTAGTTTCCCCTAGACTCCGGTCAAGGTTATGTGGTAATACACAACTTTATTCTATTTGTTATAATATACGACTAAGAGTAAAATAATGGATATGGAAGGTTGTGTTTTTTTATTTACAGACACACTTAAAAGAAAACCATTCAAATTTTAAGGCCATAATAGGGCAGCTTGAAAGTGGAATTTTAGGCTTTAGATTGGAACCCTAAAAAGGCAATTGAAATAATTTTTGAAAAATTAAATACCATTGACCACAAATTTGTTCCAATGACCAAAGTTGTTCGAGGGTTTTTTTGTTATGTTTTAACCAGTGACATATAATGTTCCATATTGAGTTCATCCTACATATTGAACACCAGCATACCATTTGGGGATTCTTGAGCTTGAAAATACACTTAACATTTTCATCAGTAATGGGAAATTCATTACTTCAGTGGCCGAATGAAGCTTAAAGCCTTATTATGGGAGTTTTCTGCTCAAGACTGGAGAGCTAATGTCTATGCATATTTCACAGTTACTGTGTTAGATATGTATGGAAGAAATGGTTTTTAATAAAAGAGTTACCTACTCTCAGCAAAACGTTTTGTGTGCATAATTGAAAGGAACGATCACATAGCAGTTGTCCTCCTCTCACAAATCACATCCTATAAAATAATATATACAGTATGTATCTCTTCAGCAACCACTTAGATGATAAGCACGTCCAGCATTTTAAAATGTTAAGAAACAAAATGGCCACCAACACTGGCCAGTTAACGTCCAAGTCATTCTTTTGGGTTAAATCGTCAGGGCACATGAAGATTTTTTATTCCTCTGGGGCCTAATTTACTAAACTCTCGTAACTTTGCGATATCGCAGTGCAATGCTAAAAGACTTGCAAAGAGGATGCTTTGTTGTCTAGCAGAGCCTAAGAGAGCTTTGTGAATTAGGTCCCCAGGTTAACTAGCACACTTGCCCATTTGACAAGTTGATTAATCTTAGAATGTATATCAACTGGTATATTAAGAAATGTAGCGAATGTGATGAGTTGGAAGATGCATTGAAATTGGAACACATGTATATTTTGTTCCAATCTAGACCATACATCACTACTTGTCACTTCTGGAATGTATCTCAATGACATGTCATGTTTAAAACTAACACGAGTTCATACAAAACATTTTAATCTTCTCTACAAATCATGTGAATGTGCCTGGTTCTATTATTATTTGGATGTATTCATTGTTTGTGTAAAATAACATTTTACTTTTTGATAATCACCAAGTACATGTTGACTAAAGTAGATTGCAATAAATTTAAACAAGAAATATTTGGAATGTGCGAGTGTGTGATGCAATTGAATAAAGACTTTTATCTTGCTATGGATGAAACAGACATTTTGCTCGTGTTCTTTTCAATTATTAAATAAAACATTCACTTTCCTTTAAAAATGAACTTAATTGTCAAAGCATTTGTGGACAGTTTGTTCAGTGTACACGGCAGTAGGGGTGTTCATGAGGCAGATCTAAAATTGCAACACCGAATAATACACCATGTGACGAGTGGCCAGTGTATTGAACAAGTGGAAGCAAGTAAAATAGGTTTTTATGCAATGGCGTCCAGTGCACTCAGGGGCCTAGTTTGGGATTTTCAGGTGGTACGCAGACTTTTTTTGGCAATGGAATAAAACGCTATTGGCTGTGTTTTTACATCATATATTTTAATTTTTAAAAAACCTAAATATTTGCATATATGGAACCTAGGCCCCTGGCGTCTCTACCCCTGAAGTCTGAAGATACTACATTCACCTGCACCATCTTCCCACACCTACGGTTGTCAGGTAAATGCTGACTAACCAGCATGAGTAATACTAAAATTCTTATTTTTTAAATTTCCTGAACCAGGTTTTTTAAATATTAAAAGGCTATAGTAACCAGATTATTTATGGTTCTTAAGCATGCAGATAAATTGTGTGCAATCAGTAGAAATTGGTATTAGTCGTCTTAATACCATTGGACAATATTGCCATATATGTAATGTATGGTAGTGTACACTGAATACTGTAGCTGGTATTTTTAAACGACTTGTCCCTCCCTGAATGATGTAGGTGCCTAGTCCTTTAAGCCTCCGAGTGGGTCACAATGACCAAATTTACAAACATGTCTCTCCATGTGCCAAGGAAGCCTTCCACAAACTTTGGTTGGAATTTGTAAAGTAGTTTTGCAGAAGAAGGCGACAATGTGAACATTTTACACAACAAACAAAAATGGATTACAATAGGTCACTCCAAACAAACAAAAAGCTATATTAAACACTTATGACTAAACAAAGAATATGAGAACATTCAAAAGATCTTTTTTTTAATTCTTTATAAAGGAATTTATAGAACGTGTATTTTACATCATCAAACAATTATTAAATGTAAAAGTAAAAAAAAAGAACACAAACATATATACATGTGTAACAGTTTAAAATATAATATTGTATAAGACTTTATCACAACTTTAAAATAAAAATTCCAAAACATGCAGATCTTTAAAAATGTGGCTGAAACGACTAGTTTGTATTACAAAATAAAACTTATTTTAAAAAAATCAGTTATAGCCCCAACTTTTTTTTTTCAAGGATGTTTCTGCCATTTTTTTTCTTGTTCTGATCCCATATGGTAAACTTGTAATATTAAATATGAGATATGCCAACTTACAATAAATAAAGAGGTTTTTAATGAAGACCTTCAGTATATGAAGGGTATCACAATAGAGGCGAGTATCATTAAGAGAAGAAAATGTACTCTTACAAAGGCATAAAACATTGTATTAATTTATGATTGAAAAGTAATACTACGATTAATGTAGCTAAACGGTAAATATACATGAAGAGTATATTGTAATTTATGAATTTAAAAACATTTTACATTTAAAGAGTTAATTTCCGGACTTTTATCCACATGGGGTGCAAGCACACTGCTGGACACGCATCTCGGCGATCTCAACTCTATACAGGAGAGGGAATAGTGGCTAATGAGGAAGTCGAGATAGTGGACTTAAACCTCTCCAATGAGGAATTAACAGTCGCTGTGTGGGAGATCGGTACCGGGTTGCAAACCCAGCAGTGGCCACCAGCCTTGGCTTAACAACTGGTAAAGGCTGGTTATACAAACAGATTACAATAATATATATAGGTAGCAGGGCACAATATTTCACGAGAACTACTGTTCTGTTCGCGTGTCAGTTGCACAACTTTAAAATCATGAGAACCGCCAATCGGTTACATGGTGAACAATTACATTCTAAAATTAAAAGTACCATATATCAGTAATGAAAGTGAAAATCAGTTTATGTTTTTAAAAAATTTGAACCACCAATGTAGCACAGAACCTTTGTTCAAGTGCTTTAGGATCAGGTAGGCCTAACTCATCGGTTATGAGAACTATATTCATGTAACTGAACAATCGGTTACCCAAGTAAAACTTATGTGAACTAATTTCCGGTTACTTAAATGTTTAAATCTTGTCCTCTGCAGCAGGGCTTGAACTTAATGATGACAACTGCCATCATTGCAATACAAGTGGCGTCGTGGACGGCACTTTTGTGCTGCTGGATAAAAATGACTGCCGTCTGTGAAGCTCTTCAACAATGTCAAAATGTATACACAATTCTGTACATTTGAAATGGACTGCTTACAACCAAAATAACCTTTCAGTCATGTTTGTATGCAGTGAAAGTCACTTTGAAACAAATTAATAAAGGGAGGCTAACATTATTTTGCCAAGAGTACCAAATTGTTACATTCAAACTTTGCTTAATATTGCACAACACACTTTAATAATAATTTAATATTTAAAAAAAAAAGTATTGGGCACAAATGATTATAATCACATCAACAATGTTTCGTTGTTTCACTGCACTTGAATTAGCAGTCTTAATAAAAAAAAAGTATGACCTTGCAATTTTCAGTGTATTCTGTTAATATAAATAACAGGTATTTGAGAATTTTCAGCTGAGATTTATGCATGCCAGCCCTGGCATTCTAAATGTCCACCTATGGTTTAAAAATAAAAGAAAGATAGAGGTTTTTTAGTCTGACGGAAATTATTAATACAATCATAATTATAAAGAGGTCTCATTTTGTTGTGTAACATTCCAAAACGTGTCCCCAAACTGCATGATTGTGGGTGCGTTTTTGACAATGTTCACACCCATCTGACCACACCCAAGCAGGAGTTGGTGAATATCACGCATACATTTATGGAAACTATTAGGGGTGTCTCGATGCATTACGATACTACTGCCGACAATACATGATACCCTTTAATGTGTATTGATTCCTATTTTTATTATGTATCGATTTCTATATTAATTCCATATTCATTTACTAACACCAATTTGTACTTTATAACAAATTATTTCCCATCAAAAAAAGAGAAAGACTGGAAAAAGAATTTGTGCCTGTTTATGTCAATGCGTCTATGACGTGGTACTTCTACATTAAAACTGTTTAATCAACTTTTAATTGTTTTCAGATTTATTTCTCATTTATAAATCTTCACCTAAGCTTCCACTTTTAGTTTTATGGGGAAAACATCATAAATTAGGTATAGCGATACGTATCGTAACATGGGCTATGTATCGTTATGCGTACTAAGTATCGTATCGTGAGACAGGTGTATCGTTATGCGTACTACGTATCGTGAGACAGGTGTATCGTGACACCTCCAGAAACTATACTCATCAAACCTTACACAAATTCTCATTTCAATCATGGTTTAGCTATTCAATTTTTCCATAAAATTAGCTTGCTTGAAAACTACCCAAACTGGTTTTGTCACAAGTGAAACCGGTGCATGAATACCAAGCCTCATTACAGCCAAACTGTTGGCACTCCTGGTGAAAAACCAAATGTTTTTTTTTTTTAAATAACTCCATAGCTATCACCTAGCTTAAGAATGTACATCATATTACAAATAATTAGCCTTCAAACATGGATCTATGCAAAAACAAGAAGCAAACTCTTTTGTGAGAGGGTACACAAGGGAGCGAACTGTATACTGCTACCAATACTCTTTCCATTTAGAACTGTTGCAGTTAATTTTAGTTAATTAATGCAGAATTTTACAATTTGATGTGTTTATCATTCCTTGTCATCTAACAGTTCTTATACCTGGTCATAATTTCCCCAGATTACCAATATTCAAGTTGTTTCAATCATTTCATTCACCTGCCATTTATTAGTGAATCTTCATGACTTCCTCAGAATACCAATATAACAGATGTCTGAATCATATCCTTCATCTACTAGTTATTAGAAAATCTGAGAATATTAATATTCAAGTTGTCTTAACAATGTCCTTCACCTTCCAGTTATTGGTAAATCTTGATGATTTCCTCAGATTACCAATATTCAAATTGTTTCAATCATGTCCTTTACTCAATTCTCAAAATGCAGATCATCTTGCAATGGCAATTTAGTACAAATAATTACAATTTAAGTAAATCCTTGATGATAAAAATTATGTTTCAGATCAATTTTGTAACAGCTTTTTGCAAGGACACTGCCAATTTCTGTTACGAATTTTGAGGGCTGTTCACCTTTTTAAGTACATGTTCCTGATTTCCTTCGAAAAATTGGTAACACCATTATTCACATCATGTCCTTCACCTTCTAACTGCCTCATTATAAGATGGTGGCAGTTCCTCTGGGGCATCTTCCAATGGATTAATATGCATCCCCGACTGTCCACCCCTTTGAGAACCTCCACCCCTTTGTAGCCCCCCACCACCGTACCTATTGACTTGAGGCTCGTTCCCACCAGTATAACCTGAAATGTTTACACTGGGTGCCGATTCGTAGCCTACAAAGTGCTGCTCTGTCTGGATGTGAGTTGGTACCATGGAGTACGGCAGACCTGGGTGTTCTGATGCTGGGTTCACCACTTCACCAAATGTACTGGAGGACTGCATCGCCGACGAGTTCAAGTCCTGTGCCGCTGTAACTTGGTAACCCTCGCCGCCACCCCACTTGTTCCCCACACACGCAGGATGGGAAGAGCTAGACACCTCCGAGTTGTAGCAGTCCCCGCAGAGAAACAAAACAACGGCAGACAAAACAAGGAACACCGTGACAGACACCACTACTGTGATGGCTAAAATGTGGCTATAGGAAGTGATGGAATATTCTGAAAAAAACCTCCAGATGTATGAAAATATAATTTATTACAGTGATCTTTTTTAAAAGACTTTTTAACAACATTTATGGCCAAACATGAAATGCACTTAAATATTTAAATCATATACAAAAAATGTTGGGTCATTTTTCTTTTTCTTTTTGCTAGTGGCTCTTTCAGAGGTGTCTAATTTATTTTAATTCATTATAATTGGGTGATTTGTAAAATTGTAAAATTCAACCCATGCACTTAGTGAAAGAAGGACAGGAATGTTATATTTAAGGATTTACACCAAACACATTTAATTAGGGCTATATGGAAGAAAGGAAATGTTTTATTCAACGATGCACTCAACACATTGTATTTACGGTTGTCACAAGTCAAGAGTAATCAGAGCAGAATGTGATTTGAAAGTAATTATTTGTACATTTACTATACTATGTTTATTAGTACACATGTGGTATTTTTAGTTGTACATATGAAGTTTATAGTATAATACTTATTATCAATTATACGGTAATACAGGCTGTACAGTTGAGAGAAATGGAATAGATTAGTCATAGCTTGGATCGTGAAACTAAAGGTTTCTTGGTATGGGATTAATTAGGCAAGGTAGGAATTTGTATTGTTGTAGCTTGTAGCAGGAGTGAGTGGTTGGTAACTGAAAAGCTGACTGTGTGAATAAAAGAGATGACTTAGTTATTGTTTGGGGCAGTATGATTTATTTTTGAAAGAGAATAGTGAACAAGATTTGTGCAAGTTGGACAGAAGTTTATGAAAGACTTTGGCGTTTATAGTTCAGGTTAATGCTTAACCGTAAGTAATTAAATACTTGATATTTAGTATGTATTGTTATTTTGTGATGGTTATAAAATATAATTGTATTATGTTAAAGTGTAGTAGTATGGTAATGACATATTAATTTTATAAAGATGTGGATAATGAATGTTTAGTATAACTTGTATAATGTGAACATTGAGTAAAGAGATGAAGTTGGTTGGTATATAAAGTGTATGGAATAATAAGGTGTTACAGCATAGTAATTAAGTGTATCTTGGTTACAGCACTGTAAGAGGTATCTGTTATAACTGGTACAGCAGTAGTGTCTACTGAGAGATGTAGAGGTGGCTTGCCTGTGTGAAGATGTATCCAGAGATGTCGAGATGGCTTGCCTGAATGAAGATGTGGCTGATAGTTGAGCTTGTGGAGGTTTGGTGAATTCATGGAGGAGTGGTACACGAGAGAGTGCAGTGTGGCGGTAATGTGGAAATGAAGTTCCATGTGTGGGCTATTTATTAGCCATGTTCGGGTAACATAAAAACAACGGATTGTTGTTTTGTAATATTATTATTATATTGTGCAAGTATAATAATGGAGGTGTGGTGAATTCGGAAGGTGAAGAGAAGGATGAGTTGTGTAATTAGTTCATAACTGTATTAGTTAACAACGTGCTCATGTATGTGTTGAAACATTAGCAGTGATAGTTGTTAATTGGAAGAAAGTGGTATGTGCAATACAGCTTAATTAGTTAATATAACTAAGTGACTTTGGGTGTTATAAAAGAACTGTTTTAATGAAGATATATGAAGTCATAAGTGGACACTGATATTTTATTTTGAATACGTAATATTTTAAATATTACGTGGTGCTATATGTGTGATGTGACATATACTTAAGACACTGAGTAGTATTTGTGTGTAGTTAATATTGATTAGTGTGGTGATCATCTGTACTAAGATGGTGACTGGTGAAATTAGTTAAATGTGTGATGGAGAGAAAGGTTAGGGTGTGATTTGCATAATGATTGAAATGTGTGAGTGTATATGATTATTATTAGCTGATGTAAATAAATGTAGCAAACTTATATTGGTTTTATGTGTTGTTTCTTTTAGTTATCTAATCACTTGTGACAACGGTTATATGACGTCAGACATATGATTAAGGACCACACAGATACTGAGGGAGGAAACCCACTGTCACCACTTCATGGGCTACTCTTTTCGATAGTACATAACATGGCCTTTGTTAAGTCAGTTGTAGAGCACTGGCTGGAACAAGAAATGGCCCAATGGGCCCACCGACGGGAATTGATCCTAGATGGATCATGCATCAGGCGAGCGCTGTACCACTGAGCTACGTCCCGCCCTAGGGCTATATGGTGTCAGATATATGGAAGATCCTAGATGGATCATGCATCAGGCGAGCGCTGTACCACTGAGCTACGTCCCGCCCTAGGGCTATATGGTGTCAGATATATGGAAGATCCTAGATGGATCATGCATCAGGCGAGCGCTGTACCACTGAGCTACGTCCCGCCCTAGGGCATATGGTGTCAGATATATGGAAGATCCTAGATGGATCATGCATCAGGCGAGCGCTGTACCACTGAGCTACGTCCCGCCCTAGGGCTATATGGTGTCAGATATATGGAAGATCCTAGATGGATCATGCATCAGGCGAGCGCTGTACCACTGAGCTACGTCCCGCCCTAGGGCATATGGTGTAAGATATATGGAAGATCCTAGATGGATCATGCATCAGGCGAGCGCTGTACCACTGAGCTACGTCCCGCCCTAGGGCTATATGGTGTCAGATCCTAGATGGATCATGCATCAGGCGAGCGCTGTACCACTGAGCTACGTCCCGCCCTAGGGCTATATGGTGTCAGATCCTAGATGGATCATGCATCAGGCGAGCGCTGTACCACTGAGCTACGTCCCGCCCTAGGGCTATATGGTGTCAGATATATGGAAGATCCTAGATGGATCATGCATCAGGCGAGCGCTGTACCACTGAGCTACGTCCCGCCCTAGGGCATATGGTGTCAGATATATGGAAGATCCTAGATGGATCATGCATCAGGCGAGCGCTGTACCACTGAGCTACGTCCCGCCCTAGGGCTATATGGTGTCAGATCCTAGATGGATCATGCATCAGGCGAGCGCTGTACCACTGAGCTACGTCCCGCCCTAGGGCTATATGGTGTAAGATCCTAGATGGATCATGCATCAGGCGAGCGCTGTACCACTGAGCTACGTCCCGCCCTAGGGCTATATGGTGTCAGATATATGGAAGATCCTAGATGGATCATGCATCAGGCGAGCGCTGTACCACTGAGCTACGTCCCGCCCTAGGGCTATATGGTGTCAGATATATGGAAGATCCCAGATGGATCATGCATCAGGCGAGCGCTGTACCACTGAGCTACGTCCCGCCCTAGGGCATATGGTGTCAGATATATGGAAGATCCTAGATGGATCATGCATCAGGCGAGCGCTGTACCACTGAGCTACGTCCCGCCCTAGGGCTATATGGTGTCAGATATATGGAAGATCCTAGATGGATCATGCATCAGGCGAGCGCTGTACCACTGAGCTACGTCCCGCCCTAGGGCTATATGGTGTCAGATATATGGAAGATCCTAGATGGATCATGCATCAGGCGAGAGCTGTACCACTGAGCTACGTCCCGCCCTAGGGCTATATGGTGTCAGATATATGGAAGATCCTAGATGGATCATGCATCTGGCGAGCGCTGTACCACTGAGCTACGTCCCGCCCTAGGGCTATATGGTGTCAGTTATATGGAAGATCCTAGATGGATCATGCATCAGGCGAGCGCTGTACCACTGAGCTACGTCCCGCCCTAGGGCTATATGGTGTCAGATATATGGAAGATCCTAGATGGATCATGCATCAGGCGAGCGCTGTACCACTGAGCTACGTCCCGCCCTAGGGCTATATGGTGTCAGATATATGGAAGATCCTAGATGGATCATGCATCAGGCGAGCGCTGTACCACTGAGCTACGTCCCGCCCTAGGGCTATATGGTGTCAGATATATCGAAGATCCTAGATGGATCATGCATCAGGCGAGCGCTGTACCACTGAGCTACGTCCCGCCCTAGGGCTATATGGTGTCAGATATATGGAAGATCCTAGATGGATCATGCATCAGGCGAGCGCTGTACCACTGAGCTACGTCCCGCCCTAGGGCTATATGGTGTCAGATATATGGAAGATCCTAGATGGATCATGCATCAGGCGAGCGCTGTACCACTGAGCTACGTCCCGCCCTAGGGCTATATGGTGTCAGATATATGGAAGATCCTAGATGGATCATGCATCAGGCGAGCGCTGTACCACTGAGCTACGTCCCGCCCTAGGGCATATGGTGTCAGATATATGGAAGATCCTAGATGGATCATGCATCAGGCGAGCGCTGTACCACTGAGCTACGTCCCGCCCTAGGGCTATATGGTGTCAGATATATGGAAGATCCTAGATGGATCATGCATCAGGCGAGCGCTGTACCACTGAGCTACGTCCCGCCCTAGGGCATATGGTGTAAGATATATGGAAGATCCTAGATGGATCATGCATCAGGCGAGCGCTGTACCACTGAGCTACGTCCCGCCCTAGGGCTATATGGTGTCAGATCCTAGATGGATCATGCATCAGGCGAGCGCTGTACCACTGAGCTACGTCCCGCCCTAGGGCTATATGGTGTCAGATCCTAGATGGATCATGCATCAGGCGAGCGCTGTACCACTGAGCTACGTCCCGCCCTAGGGCTATATGGTGTCAGATATATGGAAGATCCTAGATGGATCATGCATCAGGCGAGCGCTGTACCACTGAGCTACGTCCCGCCCTAGGGCATATGGTGTCAGATATATGGAAGATCCTAGATGGATCATGCATCAGGCGAGCGCTGTACCACTGAGCTACGTCCTGCCCTAGGGCTATATGGTGTCAGATCCTAGATGGATCATGCATCAGGCGAGCGCTGTACCACTGAGCTACGTCCCGCCCTAGGGCTATATGGTGTCAGATCCTAGATGGATCATGCATCAGGCGAGCGCTGTACCACTGAGCTACGTCCCGCCCTAGGGCTATATGGTGTCAGATATATGGAAGATCCTAGATGGATCATGCATCAGGCGAGCGCTGTACCACTGAGCTACGTCCCGCCCTAGGGCTATATGGTGTCAGATATATGGAAGATCCCAGATGGATCATGCATCAGGCGAGCGCTGTACCACTGAGCTACGTCCCGCCCTAGGGCATATGGTGTCAGATATATGGAAGATCCTAGATGGATCATGCATCAGGCGAGCGCTGTACCACTGAGCTACGTCCCGCCCTAGGGCTATATGGTGTCAGATATATGGAAGATCCTAGATGGATCATGCATCAGGCGAGCGCTGTACCACTGAGCTACGTCCCGCCCTAGGGCTATATGGTGTCAGATATATGGAAGATCCTAGATGGATCATGCATCAGGCGAGAGCTGTACCACTGAGCTACGTCCCGCCCTAGGGCTATATGGTGTCAGATATATGGAAGATCCTAGATGGATCATGCATCAGGCGAGCGCTGTACCACTGAGCTACGTCCCGCCCTAGGGCTATATGGTGTCAGTTATATGGAAGATCCTAGATGGATCATGCATCAGGCGAGCGCTGTACCACTGAGCTACGTCCCGCCCTAGGGCTATATGGTGTCAGATATATGGAAGATCCTAGATGGATCATGCATCAGGCGAGCGCTGTACCACTGAGCTACGTCCCGCCCTAGGGCTATATGGTGTCAGATATATGGAAGATCCTAGATGGATCATGCATCAGGCGAGCGCTGTACCACTGAGCTACGTCCCGCCCTAGGGCTATATGGTGTCAGATATATGGAAGATCCTAGATGGATCATGCATCAGGCGAGCGCTGTACCACTGAGCTACGTCCCGCCCTAGGACTATATGGTGTCAGATATATGGAAGATCCTAGATGGATCATGCATCAGGCGAGCGCTGTACCACTGAGCTACGTCCCGCCCTAGGGCTATATGGTGTCAGATATATGGAAGATCCTAGATGGATCATGCATCAGGCGAGCGCTGTACCACTGAGCTACGTCCCGCCCTAGGGCTATATGGTGTCAGATATATGGAAGATCCTAGATGGATCATGCATCAGGCGAGCGCTGTACCACTGAGCTACGTCCCGCCCTAGGGCATATGGTGTCAGATATATGGAAGATCCTAGATGGATCATGCATCAGGCGAGCGCTGTACCACTGAGCTACGTCCCGCCCTAGGGCTATATGGTGTCAGATCCTAGATGGATCATGCATCAGGCGAGCGCTGTACCACTGAGCTACGTCCCGCCCTAGGGCTATATGGTGTCAGATCCTAGATGGATCATGCATCAGGCGAGCGCTGTACCACTGAGCTACGTCCCGCCCTAGGGCTATATGGTGTCAGATATATGGAAGATCCTAGATGGATCATGCATCAGGCGAGCGCTGTACCACTGAGCTACGTCCCGCCCTAGGGCATATGGTGTCAGATATATGGAAGATCCTAGATGGATCATGCATCAGGCGAGCGCTGTACCACTGAGCTACGTCCCGCCCTAGGGCTATATGGTGTCAGATCCTAGATGGATCATGCATCAGGCGAGCGCTGTACCACTGAGCTACGTCCCGCCCTAGGGCTATATGGTGTCAGATATATGGAAGATCCTAGATGGATCATGCATCAGGCGAGCGCTGTACCACTGAGCTACGTCCCGCCCTAGGGCTATATGGTGTCAGATATATGGAAGATCCTAGATGGATCATGCATCAGGCGAGCGCTGTACCACTGAGCTACGTCCCGCCCTAGGGCATATGGTGTCAGATATATGGAAGATCCTAGATGGATCATGCATCAGGCGAGCGCTGTACCACTGAGCTACGTCCCGCCCTAGGGCTATATGGTGTCAGATCCTAGATGGATCATGCATCAGGCGAGCGCTGTACCACTGAGCTACGTCCCGCCCTAGGGCTATATGGTGTCAGTTATATGGAAGATCCTAGATGGATCATGCATCAGGCGAGCGCTGTACCACTGAGCTACGTCCCGCCCTAGGGCT
The DNA here is from genome assembly GCF_016097555.1 of Gigantopelta aegis. Classification (NCBI taxonomy): domain Eukaryota; kingdom Metazoa; phylum Mollusca; class Gastropoda; order Neomphalida; family Peltospiridae; genus Gigantopelta; species Gigantopelta aegis. The sequence goes on from NC_054701.1 coordinate 5,457,328, forward strand.
ATATGGTGTCAGTTATATGGAAGATCCTAGATGGATCATGCATCAGGCGAGCGCTGTACCACTGAGCTACGTCCCGCCCTAGGGCTATATGGTGTCAGATCCTAGATGGATCATGCATCAGGCGAGCGCTGTACCACTGAGCTATGTCCCGCCCTAGGGCTATATGGTGTCAGATATATGGAAGATCCTAGATGGATCATGCATCAGGCGAGCGCTGTACCACTGAGCTACGTCCCGCCCTAGGGCTATATGGTATCATATATATGGAAGACAGATAATGAGAGGAAACCCATTGCCACCATTCAATGGGCTACTCTTTCTGATAGCAGCAAGGGATGTTTTATATGCAGCATCCCACAGAGAGGATAGTACATACCACAGCCCTTGTTACAACTGTTACACCAGTTGTGGAGCATTGTCTGGAACAAAGAATAGCCCAATGGGCCCACCGATGGGGATCGATCCATGACTGACTGCGTGTCAGTCGAGCTCTTTACCACTGGGTTACATCCCACCCCATTGCACTTAGTGATGTGCTGTTACCTAATATTTCATGGAGGATCACCTTACCTTCTTCATTCTTCTGGGAGGATCCATAACTGGCTCAACAAAGGCCATGGTTTGTGCTATCCTGCCTGTGGGAAGTGCAAATAAAAGATCCCATGCTGCTAATCGGAAAGAGTAGCCCATGAAGTGGCGACAGCGGGTTTCCTCTCAAAATCTGTGTGGTCCTTAACCATATGTCTGACGCCATATAACCATAAATAAAATGTGTTGAGTGCGTCATTAAATAAAACATTTCTTTCTTTCTTCTGGGAGGTTTTTTGGCAAATCTATATATACATAACTAATGTGGTATAGAATTTATAAAATTATGCCATAAATGTGACTGAACATTGTATATTTTCAAAGCCAATAACACAGCTTTAAAACAATTATTATTCTAAATATTATTTAAATAATATAATTAATCAACTAATTTTTCCACTGTATACATATATATATATATATACAATTATATTTTTAATGCAGTATGTACCTGTAGTTTGAATGCTTGCACTCTCAACAAGTAGAGGTAGAAGCAAAACATCAAAAACAACTTTAAAAAGGAAATTCCTGGTGGCAACGGTCATAACTGTGGATCTGAAAGAATTTTAAAAACAGAAATATATTTCTCAAAGTACCATGTTCTCATATTCAATATTGTGTAAAATTTTGAATAATAAAGTTGCTCCATGTGTGTAAAATGTCATATTCAAGATGTATTTCAGTTGGTGATATCACATTATATATGACAGTTGTATGATATGTGATAACATGTTTTTGTCAAAAAACTGCACTTTTCAATTATTTGCAGAACACAATAAGTAAGCAACACTAAACATAGCAGGTCCAACTAGGCGATAAAACAAGAGAAGAGAATGTTTTGAAGGTGAGAAAGAAAAGGAATGGAAGAGAGGGAACAGGTGGGAAAAAGGGGGAGAAACACACAAACACAAACACACCACTCACACACATACACCACTCTCTCACACACAGACACACACACACACACCACTCACACACACATACACCACTCACACACAGACACACACACACTCTCTCTCTCTCTCTCTCTCTCTCACACACACACACTCACCCCCCATTTCGACTGGTTTCGTAGATGATGTACAATTCATGTATCAGACAGCAGACCACACACATACACAGTACACATTTTCAATACATGTACCAATATGAAATGTATTTCAGGCCCATATGCAGATGGGGGCGGAGGGGGTGCAATGGGTGTGTACACATACCCCAAAATTACCAACGGTCCACATTTTTTTCTAAAAGTCTGTGGAATCAGATTTAGAAAAAAAAGTTTTTGTATTTTGGACACAGTTGCTGGCTACCTTTTGGTCGTTGTTAATTACATACATCCATCTCTAGCTGTCCCTGATAACACAAAGGCCTAACAGAGGAGGGCTAGAGAACACTCAAGTTAGGGACCTCGGTCATATTACAAAAATGTAAACATAAAGAGACACGCCCTAGTTACATCTAGTTGTTAACCATTACAGCGTTGTTTTTCGCTATTAATCCCATTTTTTTTGCACTTTACTTACATCATTCACCTGAAGTGCTTTTTGGTAATCCTGGTAATCCTGATGTTTGTAAAACCACGAAATGCATTTTTTTTTTTTTTTAACAAGCCGCGTGCACTCGAGAAAAAAACGTTAAGCAAGCGAGGTCCAATCTATTTTTAGAGCGAATCTTCCTGTGTAAATGTCACAGATGTTGGTATACCACGTGACTGTTATCATTTTGGTTCGGTTTGTTTTCTCGTGCACGGTTCGCGCAATCAACATCCGATTTGTTGTCGTTTGCTTGTTGTTCATTTGTGAGATTTTTCTTCACAGTTCATGAACATTTTCAGTAACAATAAAGTTCAGACAAGTAAGTGTCTCAATACAAAACGTTACAAACCCTTAAAACCAATAATTTTGCTAAGTCTTGCGATATCTGGAGAGGGGATACAACCAGGACAGAACAGTTGGAACATGTCCAGGAGAGGTGAAAGGAATGCACCCAAAGTCTGTGCGCACTCTGTGAAATTTGTCGTGATGTAGGCATTGTTGTGCTTCGAGCGACATCTACCGGTGACATCAGAATACTAACTTTCAAAATTATTTCAAGCAATTGGGACATGGGGATTCCCATGGTATTTATCGATATAAAACCTGCTTTTTCACTCCATTTGATAAAAACGTGATCTAAGTGTTACAGGTTTGTAGATTAACCAAATTATAATTTATTTTCGCTGGATGGAACTAGGGTGTGCGGCTTTAAAGGGACATTCCTGAGTTTGCTGCAATTTTTAAGATGTTATCGACAAACAGAGACTTTTTAATGATTGTAATTACATATCAAATATATTTTTCTGCATAAAATATTAGTGGCTGTATATTAAACGTGTTTCTGATCATTCTAATAATTGTACTGGGTTAAATTTCATTTTATTGCCTAAAAAAAAAAAAATTCGTTCGTACGAATTTATATGATGACAAAATCCAGTTTGGGCTTCTTACAAATATTAAGACAACCAGAAACACATTGAATATACAGACTTGGATATTCTAAATAGGAAAAATATATTTAATATGTAAGTTTAATTGTAAAAATATTTTATTAGTCGGAAACATCCAATAGAAGATACAAATCATTTCATTCTCCACTGTCCCCTATACAATGAACAAAGAAACAATTTCATGTCAAACTATTTACATCTAAATTATAAGAAGATTCTAATGGGAAATTCAGAATTTAGTGAAAAAGAAAATGATTTTTTTTATTAAAACAACTTTAAAATACATAACTGCTACTAAACGTTTCTGCCAAAGTTTACACTAATGTTTTGGCTAGAAATTCCCAAAACCAAAGAAAAATATTTGGTTTTCTATTTGCTATACCTACACCTTTCACTCTATCCCCTTCTTTTCTTCCTCCTTTAAATCTACTATAGTCTGTGGTATCTAAACATGTATCCGCATGTAAATTGTAGGGAGAAGTCTAAGCCTGTTGACCAATCCCAGTAGGCCCTATGTTGTTTTGGCAAATAAATATTGTTTAAACCAAACATCTTACAATGCAGCAAACTCAGGAATGTTTTCCTTTAAGTGTACAACCAGATATGTTAACGTTTTCAGCCAGAAATATTTATTTAATATTACAAAACGTTTCTACCAATGATCAAGTGGTTTGTTAACATAATAACAATAATAACAATTCAACTCAGTTGTAACGTTAAAAGTTGGCCACCTTCAAATTAATCTCAAACTGTAGCCTTTAGGCCTATCTTCAGTAATTGACAGTCACATACTTACAAACTAGATTAACCGCACAATCTGTTTAAATGGAGATGTTTCAAAATCATCTTGACATAAATGTAACTCGTAACCAGTATTTCACAAGCACTACTAAAATAGCTTTAGAACCCGGACATATTGCAAATCCAGGGAAATAACTCTAATATCTAGTTATCCTGAGCAAAAAATGTCATATACCGTACACATTCTAAAGTAAACTGGCCACGAGTCAGAAAACTTTATATAACTATCAGGGTTTTAACACTATACTAGGATTGGATTTTTTTTTCAAATTATAAAGATTAGCTATTGAACTTTTTTAAGGTGTCATTCGTTTCAACATTTGGGCCTACTGAGTTTACTCCCTTCTCAGGCTTCTGGATCTTTGCAATATAATAATAATTTTTTTAAAAATATTTTCACTATACCCAGTCGAAATGTACCATGCCCAAACAAAACATACCCATTCTTGGTCAAAATATAGCTATACTAAAACGTAGCAACCAAAAACGATGTCAATAAAAACAACAAAACAAAAAAACATACACTTTTTACGTCATTTCACTTTATTTAAGAAAAATAATATAATTCAATACAACACAATTGGACATCCAGTAGCAAATACAGAAAATCCAAATGAAGTGACTCACACTAGAACAGTTAGAAATATATTTAATGTATTACACAATGAACTTAATTTTAAAAACACCTCATCCTTGTATGCTTGATCAATAAGTTGAACTGTGGAAGTGGGGGTGTGGTGAGTACAGGGGGACATTTGGTTCCGAGTACTACTGGTATCAAATTAGCAACAGGGGCGGGACGTAGCCCAGTGGTAAAGTGCTCACTTGATGTGTGGTCGGTCTGGGATCGAACCCAGTCAGTGGGCCCATTGGGCTATTTTCGTTCCAGTCAGTGGACCACAACTGGCATATCAAAGGTCGTGGTATCTGCTATCCTGTCTGTGGGATAGTGCATATAAAAGATCCCTTGCTACTAATCAAAAACAGTAACGTGTGTCCTCTTTTAGACTATATGTCAAAATTACCAAATGTTTGACATCCAATAGCATATAATTAATAAATCAATGTGCTCTAGTGGTGTCGTTAGACAGAAGAAACTTTAACTTTAATACATTAACAACCTGTTGACAGGTACATGTTGAACCAGCAGACACTAGATAATTATGGCAGTATAGTATAATACAGTACCGTAATACTTGGTTATAAAATGTGTGTGCCCCCACTATACCAACAACTGATAAAAATTGCACTTAATATTAATTGTAAATCACTATCACAACATATGAAACAACCAGTTTACTAATAGGTACTGGTACATTATTTATCTCTATCATGTTAAATATTAGTATTTACTCTATCCACTTTAGCCTACATAAATATCTGGAGGGAGATGCAAATGTGTATTGAAGGCACAAAATATGTATTGGGTAGTTTTCATGACTACCTCAATCTTAATACAGGTTTTAACAGAACTTTATTTATAGGCCTACAGTGAAACCTTTTTAAACCGGATGATGCTGGGGACCTAATATTTATCTGATTTAGTCAGGCTCCATCGTTTAGAAGGTTGCATTTTAGAATTTATAAAATTCAAGACCATGAAACTTGGCAAGTTTTGACAGGATTCCAGTTTGTTCCGGTTTAGAAATGTTTCACTGTATCTGACAGAAGGTGAGGGTTCAGGGGAGAGGGGCAGGGGGTGTTGAGGGTAGTTTGTCTATATCAGTTTACATGATGGTTACATAATCATTTATATCCTCATTTGTTTAACCGAATCTCATGGTCCTGCCGAGACAAATGTGACTTTCAGAAAAAAAGTAGAGGAGAGCTGCTGTGAGAATACAAATATTTTAACAAATGGTAAAATTACAAAGGTATGAGCACTGCTCAGCAATGATTCAGACAAACTATAGAATACATAACTCACTGTTGGTGGGAGCCAGTACTGAGAAGTCCCAAGTCTGATCAGATGGCTTAATCACCACACAAATCAACCACGAAGGCTGGTTACATCTAAGACTAACATATTTATATATTTGCTCACCTTATATACTGCAATACCACAACATATGTATAATAATCATGGTTCCTATTTTGTATACCTAATTTTCAATATGTGCAAGTAGTTTGCAAGATGAACAGTTGTGCATGTGGAATTTTGTGCCTTATTTTCAATATGTGCAAGTAGTTTGCAAGATGAACAGTTGTGCATGTGGAATTTTGTGCCTTATTTTGCCAAGCAAGTACGGTATGTTCTCTCACAACATTAGGTGAATTAAAACAATATCTTAATTACTGAATGTAATTAAGTTATAGTCATGGTACAAACACATCATGCAACGAATCCGACTAGAACATAGATCACAATGAAATACATACATGTACTACTAAAACAAGGATTCTTAATGTACAATACATTAAATATTTACATGATGAATTTAAGATGAATTTACAAAATATTAAGATGAATTTACAAAATATGGTAAACAAAAATACCAAGCAATGCTTGATTTAAGTTCTAGTTCACAACCCATATAGCTACTTCGTTTCATACATCATTAAACTATTGTTACTTCTGACACCAGCAATCCACCAGCCAGCTGTTTTCATATTTTTTTAAATATGAAAAACAATAAAAGTTGTAGACAAATCACAGTTTATTATTTAGGAGTTCAGCCACAATGGGGGTAACTTTTTATGTAACAAGCCATGTAATAATTTGATTTAGCACTTACTAACCAATAACATGGTCAGTACTAACCAATGCTGGCAAGCTTTCTGCCAGACAATAATTTGAGGGTATGTAATACAAAAACCCAGATCATAAGTGCCCCTTCTAGGTGGTTATAAGTTTGAAATCTTTTGAAATTGGATGTTGTATTTCATGTACGATACTTTGACAGATTGTAAACAGCAGTTCTCATACTATAATCTATCTAAAAACTAAAACCACTATATACAGTATAATATATCCAATGACACCCAACAAGTCAAAATTGAAAATTAGCAATTCAAGTTAAATTTGAATTAGGATGTTGAAATCCATATTTTAGCAGAAATAACAAACGACAACTGGGTCATCAATATGTATCGAAATTTAACATCTGCTTTGAAATTAGATACAAAATATTTTTACATCTGACAACCACTTTGTTCCATTAATTAAGAGTTATAAACAATACTATAGTAAATAATAAAATATCAGTGAATTTAGCGAGGTGCTACAAAATGCTAACCTTTAAGAAACGTACAACAGACTGTTTCAAAACAATTAATTGAATGTACAATAATGGTTACATGCTACTGATTAAATCAAAAAGATAGCAAACATTAGTTAGTTAGCATGCACATTACTGCAATTTTCTACTAAAAGTTAGTTGTTTGTAAGCTGCATAACATCAAAATTGATTTGTTTGGGGGGTTTTCCCGCTGATCCTACAACTTTAGCTTAATTTTATTTTCCGATACGAAAGAAAGAAAGAAATGTTTTATTTAACGACGCACTCAACACATTTTATTTATGGTTATATGGCGTCAGACATATGGTTAAGGACCACATAGATTTTGAGAGGAAACCCGCTGTCGGCACTACATGGGCTACTCTTTCCGATTTTATGTCCCTAATATGTCACTAATTTGGTTTCGCAAAATTTTAAGGTCACTAATATTTTATGATTTACAGTATATATAAACATTGTAATGTTTTGTAAGACCTATTTCAGAAATGATGAAACATAGGTTGCAATTTTTCCTCTCTTTTTTGTAGTTGCTTTGTTGAATTTTTTTTTGATATAATTAATTAATTAATTTTATTATTAAAAAAATCCAGTCATTACATACACCGTTAAAGTATGGTAAAACTAAAAAATATTCAGAACAGTGGGTCAGCATATTCTTTTTATAATTATCTTTTGCATGGCACTGGTCCTGAATTTTCAGACCCTCTGTAAACCAGAATTCCCTCAAAACAGGATGTGTTGGGGGGTTTTCAGTCCATTTTTAAATAACAGTAAAGGATATAACCCCTTAAAACCAGACCTTTTACCTGGACCTGTGGGTGTGTGGTTTAGAAAGGGTTTCATTGTAATATAATAGAAATGAGCATTAACAATTATACTTATAATAATTTAATACACACAAAACTACAATTATCATAATACTAATGAGCAATCAATTAATGGTTTTTTTGGTTTTTAAAAAAATCATTAGATGTATATGAATATATTTGTTCTTTTACATAAAGAATAAAATTGTAATAAAAAACCCCACCTAATTGAGCAGATACAATATTTCAAATGATTTATATATAATCCAAGAATCAATGGCAAATAAATCTCACTGAAATTTGTTTTAATCTGTTTTAATTTGCAAACTAAAACATTTGAGCAGTGGAAAATTATATTAGTAATGTGTCTGCTAAAATATTATACTTCTTAAAAATGTGTTTGTGTTTTTATCTAATTCAGGTTCAAGCACTGTATCCTCTACCATCTATGTAGGACAGGTTAATCAGGGATTGAATTCCACCAGAATCATAAACATTATGTAATGTATTAATCAGGCATTGAATTCCACCAGAATCATAAACATTATGTAATGTATTAATCAGGCATTGAATTCCACCAGAATCAAAAACATTATGTAATGTATTAATCAGGCATTGAATTCCACCAGAATCATAAACATTATGTAATGTAAGTATTCTGGGGTTCCATCTCATAATCTTCAATTTCTGATCCAAAATCTGGGATTGGCAGAAGCATGGAATCATGTTAAAAGTCTCCACCTGTTAATGGTTAGTGAGACAGAATGAAATCAGTGTAGTGGCCTTACACCTATTTACTGAGCTGTTAAAACTCACTTTGAGTTGAAGCTGGTACCAAGATGTGAGCTCAGAACATAACAATAATAAAGCAATGATGTAGCCAGTATGCCACAAAATGTTTTACAATGTAATTTATTATATTTAGTGATGTTCTTTCAAACATTACTATCTTGTTTAGTACGGTATAACCAATGATACAAATGTACCACAAATATAACCTTATTCTTGTAAATGTCCTCCAGGCTATAGTGGGAATACCTGTACGACAACCCCATGTACTCATAACACTTGTCGAAATAGAGGAACTTGTAAAATTAGTGGATCAACGTCTAGTTGTGCGTGTCCCACCGGTTTCACAGGCTCCCATTGTGAAGACACGCCATCTTCCAAGAACCCCTGTCAAAACCACGGCACATGTTCTGTTAAAAATGGAAATTATTCTTGTAAATGTCCTCCAGGCTATAGTGGGAATACCTGTACGACAACCCCATGTACTCATAACACTTGTCGAAATAGAGGAACTTGTAAAATTAGTGGATCAACGTCTAGTTGTGCGTGTCCCACGGTTTGACAGGCTCCCATTGTGAAGTTACGCCATGTTCCAAGAACCCCTGTCAAAACCACGGCACATGTTCTGTTAAAAATGGAAATTATTCTTGTAAATGTCCTCCAGGCTATAGTGGGAATACCTGTACGATGTACTCATAACACTTGTCGAAATCTTGTCTATGTCCCACCGGTTTCACAGGGCTACGCCATGTTACCCCTGTCAAAACCACGGCACATGTTCTGTTAAAAATGGAAATTATTCTTGTAAATGTCCTCCAGGCTATAGTGGGAATACCTGTACGACAACCCCATGTACTCATAACTTGTCGAAATAGAGGAACTTGTAAAATTAGTGGATCAACGTCTAGTTGTGCGTGTCCCACCGGTTTCACAGGCTCCCATTGCGAAGTTACGCCATGTTCCAAGAACCCCTGTCAAAACCACGGCAGCTATGTTCTGTTAAAAATGGAAATTATTCTTGTAAATGTCCTCCAGGCTATAGTGGGAATACCTGTACGACAACCCCATGTACTCATAACACTTGTCGAAATAGAGGAACTTGTAAAATTAGTGGATCAACGTCTAGTTGTGCGTGTCCCACCGGTTTCACAGGCTCCCATTGTGAAGTTACGCCATGTTCCAAGAACCCCTGTCAAAACCACGGCACATGTTCTGTTAAAAATGGAAATTATTCTTGTAAATGTCCTCCAGGCTATAGTGGGAATACCTGTACGACAACCCCATGTACTCATAACACTTGTCGAAATAGAGGAACTTGTAAAATTAGTGGATCAACGTCTAGTTGTGCGTGTCCCACCGGTTTCACAGGCTCCCATTGTGAAGTTATGCCATGCTCCAAGAACCCCTGTCAAAACCACGGAACATGTTCTGTTAAAAATGGAAATTATTCTTGTAAATGTCCTCCAGGCTATAGTGGGAATACCTGTACGACAACCCCATGTACTCATAACACTTGTCGAAATAGAGGAACTTGTAAAATTAGTGGATCAACGTCTAGTTGTGCGTGTCCCACCGGTTTCACAGGCTCCCATTGCGAAGTTACGCCATGCTCCAAGAACCCCTGTCAAAACCACGGCACATGTTCTGTTAAAAATGGAAATTATTCTTGTAAATGTCCTCCAGGCTATAGTGGGAATACCTGTACGACAACCCCATGTACTCATAACACTTGTCGAAATAGAGGAACTTGTAAAATTAGTGGATCAACGTCTAGTTGTGCGTGTCCCACCGGTTTCACAGGCTCCCATTGTGAAGTCACGCCATGCTCCAAGAACCCCTGTCAAAACCACGGCACATGTTCTGTTAAAAATGGAAATTATTCTTGTAAATGTCCTCTAGGCTATAGTGGGAATACCTGTACGACAACCCCATGTACTCATAACACTTGTCGAAATAGAGGAACTTGTAAAATTAGTGGATCAACGTCTAGTTGTGCGTGTCCCACCGGTTTCACAGGCTCCCATTGTGAAGTTACGCCATGTTCCAAGAACCCCTGTCAAAACCACGGCACATGTTCTGTTAAAAATGGAAATTATTCTTGTAAATGTCCTCCAGGCTATAGTGGGAATACCTGTACGACAACCCCATGTACTCATAACACTTGTCGAAATAGAGGAACTTGTAAAATTAGTGGATCAACGTCTAGTTGTGCGTGTCCCACCGGTTTCACAGGCTCCCATTGTGAAGTTACGCCATGCTCCAAGAACCCCTGTAAAAACCACGGCACATGTTCTGTTAAAAATGGAAATTATTCTTGTAAATGTCCTCCAGGCTATAGTGGGAATACCTGTACGACAACCCCATGTACTCATAACACTTGTCGAAATAGAGGAACTTGTAAAATTAGTGGATCAACGTCTAGTTGTGCGTGTCCCACCGGTTTCACAGGCTCCCATTGTGAAGTTACGCCATGCTCCAAGAACCCCTGTAAAAACCACGGCACATGTTCTGTTAAAAATGGAAATTATTCTTGTAAATGTCCTCCAGGCTATAGTGGGAATACCTGTACGACAACCCCATGTACTCATAACACTTGTCGAAATAGAGGAACTTGTAAAATTAGTGGATCAACGTCTAGTTGTGCGTGTCCCACCGGTTTCACAGGCTCCCATTGTGAAGTTACGCCATGCTCCAAGAACCCCTGTCAAAACCACGGCACATGTTCTGTTAAAAATGGAAATTATTCTTGTAAATGTCCTCCAGGCTATAGTGGGAATACCTGTACGACAACCCCATGTACTCATAACACTTGTCGAAATAGAGGAACTTGTAAAATTAGTGGATCAACGTCTAGTTGTGCGTGTCCCACCGGTTTCACAGGCTCCCATTGCGAAGTTACGCCATGCTCCAAGAACCCCTGTCAAAACCACGGCACATGTTCTGTTAAAAATGGAAATTATTCTTGTAAATGTCCTCCAGGCTATAGTGGGAATACCTGTACGACAACCCCATGTACTCATAACACTTGTCGAAATAGAGGAACTTGTAAAATTAGTGGATCAACGTCTAGTTGTGCGTGTCCCACCGGTTTCACAGGCTCCCATTGCGAAGTTACGCCATGTTCCAAGAACCCCTGTCAAAACCACGGCACATGTTCTGTTAAAAATGGAAATTATTCTTGTAAATGTCCTCCAGGCCAATGGGCCCACCAATGGATAATGATCCCTTACTGACCTCACATAAAGCGAGCGCTTTATCACTGGGCTACTCTTTATGTTTATATGGTGTCAGATAAGGGACACACAGATAACGAGAGGAAACTGCTGCTGCTACCACTCCTTGGGCTACTCTTTGCAGTTAGCAGCAAGGGATCTTTTATATGCACCATCCCACAGACAGGATAGCACATACCACAGCCTTTGTTACACCAGTTGTGGAGCACTGGCTGGAATTAGAAATAGCCCAATAGGCCCACTGTTGTTTGATCCTAGACAGACCACACGTGAGCGCTTTACTAGTGGACTACATCCCACCCCCGTCAGCCAGAGGTACTGTATAGCAGAATGTATCTTTAAATTACTGAACTTAAAATGAAAGGCAAATAATGGCAGACAAAAAAATTGAATTGGTGTATTCATAAGTCAGTCAGGATGTGATAGATACTATTTCCTTTACAGTTACAAGAAACAAACACATTGTTTAATAAACAGTACATGTATACAAATGAATAAAGTAAAAGTATTATGAATTGTTAACTCAAGCATCTTATGCATATAAGTAAACATAAAATATTATATCAATCTACATTTATACACACAGAAAAAGACTATCATTTATGATCGACCAATGATGATAATATGAATATTCAGAAAATCCTAAATGAAAATAATTAGAAAATGAACTTGTCCCCTAAAAATGTCATGTTGCATCACTAAACATACACACAAGCAAACTGGTAATAAAAATAAATACATTTGACAGGGCTTTCCAAATCCTGTTACCTGAGATACTAATTATAGATAGAGATCAAAGACTACATTATTATTCATATGGTTAAAAATAAAGTTCTCTAAATAAATTACTGACACATTGTTTCTCTATTTTCATTTATTTTCACGTTTATCTCAAACTACAATCAAAGTATCTTGTGCTTTGCATACACTGTGATTATTTGCACCATTAATAGGTTAATGGTTAGTCCTCAGTGAGAGTGAAGTATGTCCAGGATAGGTTAATGGTTAGTCCTTAGTAAGAGTGAAGTATGTCCAGGATAGGTTCATGGTTATCCTTAACCAGAGTGAAGTATGTCCAGGATAGGTTCATGGTTAGTCCTTAGAGTGAAGTATGTCCAGGATAGGTTAATGGTTAGTCCTTAGAGTGAAGTATGTCTAGGATAGGTTAATGGTTAGTCCTTAGTGAGAGTGAAGTATGTCCAGGATAGGTTAATGGTTAGTCCTCAGTGAGAGTGAAGTATGTCCAGGATAGGTTAATGGTTAGTCCTTAACCAGAGTGAAGTATGTCCAGGATAGGTTAATGGTTAGTCCTCAGTGAGAGTGAAGTATGTCCAGGATAGGTTAATGGTTAGTCCTTAACCAGAGTGAAGTATGTCTAGGATAGGTTAATGGTTAGTCCTCAGTGAGAGTGAAGTATGTCCAGGATAGGTTAATGGTTAGTCCTTAGTAAGAGTGAAGTATGTCCAGGATAGGTTCATGGTTATCCTTAACCAGAGTGAAGTATGTCCAGGATAGGTTCATGGTTAGTCCTTAGAGTGAAGTATGTCCAGGATAGGTTAATGGTTAATCCTTCGTATGAGTGAAGTATGTCCAGGATAGGTTAATGGTTAGTCCTCAGTGAGAGTGAAGTATGTCCAGGATAGGTTAATGGTTAGTCCTCAGTGAGAGTGAAGTATGTCCAGGATAGGTTAATAGTTAGTCCTTAGTGAGAGTGAAGTATGTCCAGGATAGGTTAATAGTTAGTCCTCAGTGAGAGTGAAGTATGTCCAGGATAGGTTAATAGTCCTCAGTGAGAGTGAAGTATGTCCAGGATAGGTTAATAGTCCTCAGTGAGAGTGAAGTATGTCTAGGATAGGTTAATAGTCCTCAGTGAGAGTGAAGTATGTCCAGGATAGGTTAATAGTCCTCAGTGAGAGTGAAGTATGTCCAGGATAGGTTAATGGTTAGTCCTCAGTGAGAGTGAAGTATGTCCAGGATAGGTTAATAGTCCTCAGTGAGAGTGAAGTATGTCCAGGATAGGTTAATAGTTAGTCCTTAGTGAGAGTGAAGTATGTCCAGGATAGGTTAATATGTCCAGGATAGGTTAATAGTCCTCAGTGAGAGTGAAGTAGTCTAGGATAGGTTAATAGTCCTCAGTGAGAGTGAAGTATGTCCAGGATAGGTTAGTCCTCATAGTGAAGTATGTCCAGGATAGGTTTAGTCAGTGAGAGTGAAGTATGTCCAGGATAGGTTAGTCCTCATAGTCCAGGATAGGTTAATAGTTAGTCCAGTGAGAGTGAAGTATGTCCAGGATAGGTTAATGGTTAGTCCTTAACGAGAGTGAAGTATGTCCAGGATAGGTTAATAGTTAGTCCTTAGTGAGAGTGAAGTATGTCCAGGATAGGTTAATAGTCCTCAGTGAGAGTGAAGTATGTCCAGGATAGGTTAATAGTCCTCAGTGAGAGTGAAGTATGTCCAGGATAGGTTAATAGTCCTCAGTGAGAGTGAAGTATGTCCAGGATAGGTTAATAGTCCTCAGTGAGAGTGAAGTATGTCCAGGATAGGTTAATAGTTAGTCCTTAGTGAGAGTGAAGTATGTCCAGGATAGGTTAATAGTCCTCAGTGAGAGTGAAGTATGTCCAGGATAGGTTAATGGTTAGTCCTCAGTGAGAGTGAAGTATGTCCAGGATAGGTTAATAGTTAGTCCTTAGTGAGAGTGAAGTATGTCCAGGATAGGTTAATAGTCCTCAGTGAGAGTGAAGTATGTCCAGGATAGGTTAATAGTCCTCAGTGAGAGTGAAGTATGTCCAGGATAGGTTAATAGTCCTCAGTGAGAGTGAAGTATGTCCAGGATAGGTTAATAGTCCTCAGTGAGAGTGAAGTATGTCCAGGATAGGTTAATGGTTAGTCCTCAGTGAGAGTGAAGTATGTCCAGGATAGGTTAATAGTTAGTCCTCAGTGAGAGTGAAGTATGTCTAGGATAGGTTAATAGTTAGTCCTTAGTGAGAGTGAAGTATGTCCAGGATAGGTTAATAGTTAGTCCTCAGTGAGAGTGAAGTATGTCTAGGATAGGTTAATAGTTAGTCCTCAGTGAGAGTGAAGTATGTCTAGGATAGGTTAATAGTTAGTCCTTAGTGAGAGTGAAGTATGTCCAGGATAGGTTAATAGTTAGTCCTCAGTGAGAGTGAAGTATGTCTAGGATAGGTTAATAGTTAGTCCTTAGTGAGAGTGAAGTATGTCCAGGATAGGTTAATAGTCCTCAGTGAGAGTGAAGTATGTCCAGGATAGGTTAATAGTTAGTCCTCAGTAAGGGTAAAGTATGTCCAGGATAGGTTAATAGTTAGTCCGCAGTAAGAGTGAAGTATGTCCAGGATAGGCTAATGGTTAATCCCTAATGCAAGGAAAGTGAGTGTAGCAGCTTCACACTCTCACAATCTGCTTGGAGTTGGTACCAGGATGCAAACCTAGGACTAGTAGGACCTACAAGCCTTAACAACCGTACCAGTGAGAACACGTTTTCTTTCTGTTTTGATGCACACCATACGATAAACAGATGATGTGTTGAGAAGTGAGAATATGACATGAGTGGACATTAGACATGAACTGTTTTATAACATATCTAACAAGCAAAAGCAAGATGGATGTTTTTAACAATGAGCTATAAGATAAATGGTGTCTAACAGACATGAATGTTAAATTCGGTTTCTTACATATCTTCAAAAACCAGGTTTAAAATACATTTTGCAACTAAAAATGTTTTATACAGTGCCTGCATATACAGTTAACTTACGTATCAGAGGAATCAATTAGATCATGCTTACTTTACTGGATGGCATATCACAAATAACACATGGGTTTCTCACAAACAGGGGTGTGAGAAGATATTTTATGTAACTCATTCTTAAAATGAGGAATAACATCATTCTTGATGTCACATTTCGTGAATTCTAAACAGCATGAACAGACACACACACTCTCTATCTCTCTCTCTCTCCCTCCCTCCCTCCCCCCCCCTCTCTGTATATCTCTCTCTCCATGTCTCTCTCTCCGTGTCTCTCTCTCTCTCACTCACTCAATATTTAGCACAAAATTTGGAAAGTCCTGCATATGAATTAGTATAAAAAGTTAAATAACCCCACAGGCACATCCATAAAAAATAAATTTAAGCTGCTAATCCATGTGTCATGCCCAACGATAAACTCCACACCAAAATATAATCTAAAAACATTTCTTTAATTATGCTAAGACAATAACACACTCAGGAATGTCAGTATAGTACAGAAACACTTTCACATACACTATCTACTACAAATCACAAGTCCATCCATTTTGTCACTTGGTCATCAAAAGACACCCTTTTTGTTCTGGTCAACCTTGACCTTCAAAATGAGCTACTATTATCGTCTACAGTAACACATTTGTCTCACCTACCCACTATAGCAAATAAAATGCAAAATAAATTAAGAAAAAAGTAATCCAATAAGGGACCATCACACATTCATTTCACTGCTCTCGCTTATATGTGGTCACACAAAACTATTTCCATGTGGGCGAAAAACTGTTCACCTTGTCACACACCAATATCACCAATTTATTTAATAAAAATTACTGTGAATTTGACACAGACAGCAATTGTTCTCCTACATAATTTCAGGGGAGCAGTTTTTTGCTCACTGTAAAAGTCAAAATGATCTTTTAAAAAGATGAAAACTCAATAGTCAAATAAATTTTCATCAATTCAGACCAAATCTAGTAGTGATGAAATGTTTTGTTTAGAATGAATTAATCCTTTCTCCTTTGAGCAATGACCTAACAACACATGTGGTATGTTTGCACGAGGGTTTTATAGCATGTGTACCTGTGAAATGTAAGTGAATCGTTAGTTAACTGGGTAGGAAACCATGTACACTACATCTATAGACCAGGGCTAGCTCTGGGTCCACACACAATTCCGCCTAATTACCTATCAAACTTCAAAAACATTCGCCAAATTAAAACAAAATTTGCCAGTTGTTTTTAAAATTAGCAGTTGTCAAATTTGTCGAGTGGCAGAGCTACCTCAGATAGACCCTTCCCATAATAGGGTGCTTCATATGGGACAAGAATTGAACTACAGACTTGTGATGTCAAAGGGGGACAGTGTGAATTGAAACACTATGCGGACAGAATGGTTATTTCCTGCTACACATTTATTATCATTTCTTCACCGCTACGGGTCCAGATAAAATGTTATGTATGTACTCGTTTCACCTACATATTACAAAAAAACAAGTGTCAACCCTTTTTTCTAGTTACTGTAACTTCACTTTAAATTCATTTCCTGTAAATGATACCATTTTTAAAACCGAGAGAGAAAACCATAAACTCATTTGTAATAATAAAAAAGTAAAATTATTTACACTGCTAGACTAAACAACTAGAATGCATTTGGGTGTCCATTAAGTTGTAAGTTTTATCTCTGTGCTTAAAAAGTTAAATTGTCAACATTTTGATGGTAGCAGCTAGCCACAATGCGTAGTTAATTAGATTACTTTTTACTGTGACAAATCCATTTGTCAGAAAATGTATCAATGACAGTATGTTCTAACTTTGAGCAGGATCTCACACCCTATGACATCACACACCGCAGCTGCCATCTTTATGAGAAGGGTCTTTACTCAATTTATAATCTCTATGCCCTGTAGAGAAACCTGATCTTGTGAACATGTGATCCAAATAGCACCTTGTAAACCATTCATTTAATTACATTAATTAAAACCTGATCTTGTGAACATGTGATCCAAATAGCACCTTGTAAACCATTCATTTAATTACATTAATTAAAACAAGTCTTTGCCTTAAAACTATCCACTTTAAAAAACACACAACAAAATAAAAAATAATATAAATGAAATACAATGAATATTTAAGGCAGAAAAGATTGAAAACAAATTTTCTTGTCTTGATAAGAAAAAAGTCAAAAGTTTATTTTGTTTAACTAGCGCACAATGATTTATTAATCATCTGCTATTGGATGTAATTCTGACATGTTGTCTCTGAGGAAACCTGCTACATTTTTCCATTAGAAGCTAGTGATGTTTTATAACACAGAACAACACATACCACAGCCTTTGATATACAAGTATGTTCTGATAACAAACCATGTTTGTGTGACTTAAAAATCAGTCCCATACTTCGTTTTTTTCGCATTATGGCTTTATCCATAATGTGTTAATTCCTTTGGACCGAAATTCACAGAAATCAATAAACACACACACACACACAATATCACTCAAACAGCTGCATTACGTAATAAACCATGGATCACACACAATTTACAAACATTATCCTATCCAGCATCACAGGGTGTCCACATT
Organism: Gigantopelta aegis; assembly: GCF_016097555.1. NCBI lineage: Eukaryota > Metazoa > Mollusca > Gastropoda > Neomphalida > Peltospiridae > Gigantopelta > Gigantopelta aegis. Next base: position 5,475,604 of record NC_054701.1, read on the forward strand.
CATATAGTTGGGCGATTCCAAACTTTCTGGAGGTTTCGGCATCTCCAAAGCCTCTTCATACGAAGGTGGCAAATCGGATCCCTCCGATGATGACCCAACCTCTGTGACTCCCTCACTCGCTCCGCCAGGGTGGTCTGGGTGCAGGTGTGTGTGGCTGTTCAATGGTTCAAATAAAACATGACTCATCTCCTCGGGATGTGAAGATGATAAGCGTTCTTTGTTCGCCGGTAAGCGGGTCAGAAGTATGTGATGTTGACCGTGACCCTTCTTTGAAAGCAGATGTCCACCTTCCGGGTGGCTTGCGACACTTTCGTGAGAATCTTGCGAACTGTCATGATGACCTACAAGGAGAATGACAACTTGTTACAGATCCTCACTAACACAGTTAGTGATGGAAGTTAGTTTGTTTTGTTTAACAACACTACTAAAGCACATTGATTTATTCATCATCGGCTATTGGATGTCTAACATTTGGTAATTATTCTTTTGAAGAGGAAGCCCGCTACATTTTTCCATTAGTAGCAAGAGATCTTTGATATGCACATTCGCACAGACAGGATAGCACATACCGTGCCCTATGATATACCAGTGAAGGTGCACCGCAGGGCTCAAACTTAACAATTGTTGCCATTGTTGAGATATAAATTGCCATTGGTGAAGCTCAATGATGGCAAAATGTTCACACCTGGTGTACATTATCTGCCAATATATAACATTAGAACATTTAAAATATATCTACATACAGCAAAATAACCTTTCAGTCTTATTTATTTGCTGCAAAAGTCTTCTTTTTTTGCAATTGTCATGGACAGCCTTTAAATTGCTGTCGGTGGGCTGTTTTACCCACAGCCATTTGTTTTTAAACGGAGTGGGAGACAAATTCTTAAGTTCGAGCCCTGCACTGGCTGGAATGAGAAAACATAACAATCATTATCATACCCTACCACCACCATCATCATAATCACTACCACCATTATCACAACCCTGATAACCACCATCATCATCATAACAATCATTATCATAACCTACCACCACCATCATCATAATCACTACCACCATTATCACAACCATGATAACCACCATCATCATCATAACAATCTTTATCATAACCTACAACCACCATCATCATAATCATCATCAATCACTACCACCATTATCACAACCATGATAACCACCATCATCATCATAACAATCATTATCATAACCTACCACCACCATCATCATAATCACTACCACCATTATCACAACCATGATAACCACCATCATCATCATAACAATCATTATCATAACCTACCACCACCATCATCATAATCACTACCACCATTATCACAACCATGATAACCACCATCATCATCATAACAATCATTATCATAACCTACCACCACCATCATCATAATCACTACCACCATTATCACAACCATGATAACCACCATCATCATCATAACCTACCACCACCATCATCATAATCACTACCACCATTATCACAACCATGATAACCACCATCATCATCATAACAATCATTATCATAACCTACCACCACCATCATCATAATCACTACCACCATTATCACTACCACCATTATCACAACCATGATAACCACCATCATCATCATAACCTACCACCACCATCATCATAATCACTACCACCATTATCACAACCATGATAACCACCATCATCATCATAACAATCATTATCATAACCTACCACCACCATCATCATAATCACTACCACCATTATCACAACCATGATAACCACCATCATCATCATAACAATCATTATCATAACCTACCACCACCATCATAATCACTACCACCATTATCACAACCATGATAACCACCATCATCATCATAACAATCATTATCATAACCTACCACCACCATCATCATAATCACTACCACCATTATCACAACCATGATAACCACCATCATCATCATAACAATCATTATCATAACCTACCACCACCATCATCATAATCACTACCACCATTATCACAACCATGATAACCACCATCATCATCATAACAATCTTTATCATAACCTACAACCACCATCATCATAATCACTACCACCATTATCACAACCATGATAACCACCATCATCATCATAACAATCATTATCATAACCTACTACCACCATCATCATAATCACTACCACCATTATCACAACCATGATAACCACCATCATCATCATCATAACAATCATTATCATAACCTACCACCACCATCATCATAATCACTACCACCATTATCACAACCATGATAACCACCATCATCATCATAACAATCATTATCATAACCTACCACCACCATCATCATAATCACTACCACCATTATCACAACCATGATAACCACCATCATCATCATAACAATCATTATCATAACCTACCACCACCATCATCATAATCACTACCACCATTATCACAACCATGATAACCACCATCATCATCATAACAATCATTATCATAACCTACCACCACCATCATCATAATCATTACCACCGTTATCACAACCATGATAACCACCATCATCATCATAACAATCTTTATCATAACCTACAACCACCATCATCATAATCACTACCACCATTATCACATCCATGATAACCACCATCATCATCATAACAATCTTTATCATAACCTACCACCACCAACATCATAACAACCACCATTATCACAAACAAGATAACCACCACCATCATCATCATAACAATCATTATCATAACCTACCACCACCATCATCATAACAACCACCATTATCACTACCACCATTATCACAACCATGATAACCACCATCATCATCATAACAATCATTATCATAACCTACCACCACCAACATCATAACAACCACCATTATCACAACCATGATAACCACCATCATCATCATAACAATCATTATCATAACCTACCACCACCATCATCATAATCACTACCACCATTATCACAACCATGATAACCACCATCATCATCATAACAATCATTATCATAACCTACCACCACCATCATCATAACAACCACCATTATCACAACCATGATAACCATCATCATCATCATAACAATCTTTATCATAACCTACCACCACCATCATCATAACAACCACCATTATCACAACCATGATAACCATCATCATCATCATAACAATCATTATCATAACCTACCACCACCATCATCATAATCACTACCACCATTATCACAACCATGATAACCACCATCAGCATCATAACAATCATTATAACCTACAACCACCATCATCATAATCACTACCACCATTATCACAACCATGATAACCACCATCATCATCATAACAATCTTTATCATATCCTACCACCACCATTATCACAACCATGATAACCACCATCATCATCATCATCATAACAATCATTATCATAACCTACCACCACCATCATTATAATCACTACCACCATTTTCACAACCATGATAACCACCATCATCATCATAACAATCATTATCATAACCTACAACCACCATCATCATAATCACTACCACCATTATCACAACCATGATAACCACCATCATCATCATAACAATCATTATCATAACCTATCATCATTATAATCACTACCAACATCATCACAACCATGATAACCACCACCATCATCACCACTGTCATAGTTGCACGTTACCTGGATGCAGAGCACCATTACTGTCTGCCTGACATGGCAAGGTTGTGTAGGCGATCCCGTTGTGTAGTTCCTGTGAACTGTGGACGTGCAGAGCGTTCTCTATCGCGCGCTCCGCCCGGCGCTCTCTCAACACCGCACTCTTCATCCTCGTGTACTTGACCATGATGAATGCGATGATACAGATCAGGGCTAGTAACGCCGTCGCTATGCCGATGATCACTGCAACACTGGGCCCAGTTTGAGGTGGGCCATCTTTAAATAAAACAAGCATTCTGAGAATGCTGCTATAGCAATACATGTCTCCTACTGGACCTAACAAATGTTCATATCTTTTACATTCAAGAGCCATATCTGGATAAATCACTAAGAATGTCAAACTTGATCTGTAATAGGACATGGTAAAGCTATATATAAAATTTTATCTAAATATCTCAAGGCTCTTTGAAAAAAAACCATGTGGTAAACTATATGTGGGACAAATGGATGGATGGATAGATGGAGATGAAACCTGTAGTCCCCTCCATTTGGACCAGTAGGGCACTATTAACATCAAATGAAGACAGAGAGAGAGAGATCAGATGACTTCTAGAAGCTAGGTGTTGGTCTCATTATCTATATTACTCTCATGAAATAAATACTACACTATTAATGAGTTTAGGCTGACCCCAAAAAGGTATTATCAATATGGCGAATTAAATCAGAAATATGGAGTCAAATTCAAGTTTCATTTAGCCAAACAGGAAAAGTAGCTGTACATCTACAAATGACTAATTATAGGATATTAAACAAGCTTCCACTTTGTATCATGCTTATGTCCTGAGTGAAATAATTTTCAATTGTCACGAGGTTTAGCTTTAGAAATGATTTCACGAGGGACATAAACATGATATAAAATGGTAGCGAGTTTAATATCCTATTTATTAACCATAATCGATCTTAATTTATACCACTCATCTCGTGTTTTGTCGACGTAAGGTTGTAGTGTGCCAATTGATGACGTCATCATGTGACGTCCCTCTTGGCATTCTAGTGGGACGTATCACTTTGACATGTACCAAAATATTGTTAACCATATGGGCAGGGCATCTACAATTGTTTTGTTTTTAATCTAGCCACGATTAAAATTCACTAGCCCTACTTTACTTTAAAGGGACACACCCTAGTTTCAAGCCGTGAATATTAACACTAAGTTTAGTTAAAGGGACAGACCCTAGTTTCAACCCGTGAATATTAACACTAAGTTTAATTAATCTACAAACCTGTAACACATTTGGATAAAGTTACAATTGAGTGAAACATGAGTCTGTGACTTTGAAATGGTGAAATACCCTCTAAAAATAGACTAACACTTGACTCCATAACTGTTATTTCTCAGACGCACATGAGTTTTAAAAATATGAAAAATGCATTTTGTGATATTAAAAACACCAGGATGACCAAAAACACTTTGAATGTACGGAAATTGATAATCTAAACCATAAAATCTAAGTAAAGTATGATTTCAGTTATGAAAAAAGGCTATAATAGTCCTTATTGTTTAAAAACTAGGGTATGTCCCTTTAAGTTAATACAGTTTTACTAAATAATAGTAATAATCAGATATGTCACCTAAAGAGGGAGATGGAGCTTAAAAAGACTAACATTAGGGTGGAGTGGAGTCAGTATATTCATATTTACTAAATAATAGTAATAATCAGATATGTCACCTAAAGAGGGAGATGGAGCTTAAAAAGACTAACATTAGGGTGGAGTGGAGTCAGTATATTCATATTTACTAAATAATAGTAATAATCAGATATGTCACCTAAAGAGGGAGATGGAGCTTAAAAAGACTAACATTAGGGTGGAGTGGAGTCAGTATATTCATATTTACATTGAATATCACTAGCCACGGCAGTGGGGCTACGGTAATCTAGAAGCCCTCCATATGGGTAATAAATGAATATATCCACCAAGTTTATTGTCCTTTTGGTGAATAGCCTATTATATTATTAAATATTGTAAATACTATATAGTTATTTCTGTGTCTATTTAAAAACAAAAATCAATATATTATTTAACTGGCAGCAAAACACCCAATATAATTCATATATTTTCTCAATTTATTTTTATCCTATATATATTTTATTAAATGAACCTCCAGTAACTATAGACACATTGACAAAAGAATAATCAAATATAGACTTTAGTAGGATAGGCTATTAAGCAAGAAAACATAACTTTAAACCTGATGAACAGACAACATTCTTCACTATGGAAGAGTATTGTTATTTTATTTATACACTGACAATTGTTTTTACAAACTGCATTTGAAAATAGAACATTTTTGTTATTTCCAACAAACTTTCTTTTCTATTTACATGGAGCCAAACTAAAATAACTGAAAGAAAACACTAAAAAATGGAGGCTAGTACAGAGAATAAATTTAATCTTCAATAACTTTCATTGCAAGCCCAAAACAATGGGAATTATTGTGAAAAATCAATAAACGGCAAAACAAAACTGGAAACAATGAGAGAAAAAGATACAATTCTACCCTGATCAGACACTTTTTTTACAGTGTATATAAAACAAGAGGATTTTGTGACATACTAAAGCCCCATTGTGGCCACAAAATACAAAACAAAAGGAGAAAGAAAAAAACATGTATTAATTTCACAGAACATTCCTACATCATGTTAATTAAGTTAAATATAATTACAAAATTTCCATGTTTATACATTTATTTCCTCAATTCTGATTGGACGACATCGAAAAAACCCAGAATGTTATCCTGCTATAAACCTCAGAAAATGAGGTCATTACGCCAGCTGGAACGTCATTACGTAAAACAGGCCATGGAAAGGAAGCTAGAAGCTGATTTATGTGTATTTTAACTCACTATGGTGTGTCCAGGCGCTTGTGCATACATTTTAGAAGAGGGTGGGAGCTAAACTGTGGCTAGTGAAATTTATGTGTATTTTAACTAACTATGGTGTGTCCAGGCGCTTGTGCATACATTTTAGAAGAGGGTGGGAGCTAAACTGTGGCTAGTGAAATTTATGATGGGTAAAGACATGCTTCCCAGGAAAAGTATTGAAAAAAAGAGAACATTTGTTTGATCAAGAAGAGGGTTCGACTGCCGTAACCCACCCTCTGCAGAAGCTCCTGTCTTTGAAATAATATAAAATCTGTTTGTTATTTTTTAAATGAATTTATCAATGTACAACTGTCACAAACTGCATAAAATTGTGTAGTGTAGTGAAGATTTTAAACTAAACACCTCATAAAATAACGTCATTACATTAAATGGGATGTCATTACGTAACGCAGATCATGGGAAGAACGTTAGAAACTGACTGATGAATTATGAGTAGTTTTAACCAAATAAGTTTAATTGTTTGTAATTATAAAAATTGTACGTTATTTTTTGCTAATTTATTGACGTATAGCAGTCACAAATTTAGTATAAAATCGCGTAGTGTAGCGAAGCAATTTTATACAATTTGTGACTGTTATACATCGATAAAGTTGCAAAAAATAACGAACAATTCTTATATAAAAGATGTGAAAAATGTCAGTGAGTTCCGATTCATTTTGTAAGATCAGGTCAGAAACGACCCTATAAAAGTGTTTACCCGACAATGAAACATTAACTCGGAAGTTATAGTTTCTGAGATAAATATCTTCTCTAGAGAGGGTCACCCGGACACTGAAGTCACGAGATGCGTACAACACACCAGGACTAGGATCAGCACAACTCAGCTTCACCTGCAACAAAGTAACGGCCACATTTAGGAAAGAAAATGATGTGTTTCTTTAGAAACTCACCAGCACATTTTGTATACTACAAGTACAGCTTTTAGATGTCTTCATATGAAGCAACTGTGACAAAGGAAAGAAATGTTTCATATTTAATTATGGTTATATGGCACTGGATGTATCGTTTAAGGTTGACGACAGTCACTTTTCAGACTCTTGTTTTGGCTTCGTACACAATAAATAAAACATATTCTACGGTAATTTTTTGATATGATATATTTGACAAAAGGTCTTTTTATTTCTTTCATCTTTTAAAACTTCAAATTAATATTTGGTCCAGAATTATGAAAAAAACACAAAAAACCCTGTAAACAGCATTGTCTGTTTGTTATAGAAATTCGACAGGGGTCAACGTTAATAGACCAGTTTTTATTTTAATGTCGTAAAGCATTGTAATAATATAGCAGTGTTCGAAATAAGTACTTATTGTTTGTCCTGACAAGTGCAAATCTGCTGGGACAAGTAAAATGTACCTCAATGGTTGTCCAGTGGACAAGTACAAAATGTCCAATGCATTTTGTTTTGTTTGTGTTTTGAGATATTTTATTGATCAAAAAAGGAATCAAAAGGATTGCACAACAGGCAGAGCCTATATAAGTGGTCTCCCAAACAAGATGGACATCAGACAATATTCATAATCATATATATAAAACATAATAACAATGTCCAATGGCATAAAATATTTAACATAATGCATTTTCATTTCGAGTAGTCAAAAACATTGTCCTTGTACTTGAATAGAACAAACCACTTAATTGGACAAGGGAAAATATTGGTGGACAAATAGATTTCTAGATGTACTTGTCTGGTAGATGAGTGAAAAATGTTGCTCATTTCTATCAATGTATAGCTAATTTTGAATTTGAATGACATCAGTATTCCAAATGATGTCACTTTGCATCTCCTTACAATAACCATAACTGGGTACATGACGTTTTCAGTTTAAGAATGCTGGAAAAATTCCAATGCAAAATTGCTATTCAATTATTTTTTTTGGAACATTATTAATGCACCTGAATGTGTTTCAAGAAAATCCTGTGATTAAAAAAGTGTACCGTGTACGAAATATGGATTTCAAGTGAAATTACGGTAAGATATGCTATATTTATTGCGTACAAAGCCAAAACAATGGTGCAAAAAGTGACTGTCGTCGACCTTAGGACCACACAGTTAATGAGAGAGAAAACCTTCTGTGCTACACAACAAACAATCTTTTATATTCAGCATCCCGCAGACAGGATAGTTCTGGAGCACTAAAGTCCAAACCAAATTGTTAACAACTATGATAAATTACTCTCCTGCCTTCAATTACTGTTAGATTTTTTGTCTAAACAGAAATCATGAAAAAAAACATTACAGTGACATACAAGACTGTAATAATGTCATCGATATAGACTTTGCTGAGATCGCATACGGAAAACTACATAGTTTTTCACTGTGTGCCATTTAGCTTTTTTGTGGAATACTGTTCAAGAGGTGTGGAAGTATGTGACAGTTAATCTGATGTCATGATGAGTGCATTATACCCAAGCACATGTCATGACATTGTTAGATTACGTTATATCGACCCAACCCTTTTGAAGAGTATTCCATAAACAAGCAAAATGGCAGACAGCAGAAAACTGCATGTATTTTCTTCTATGCAATCTCAGCGAAGTCGATGTCGGTGACATCAGTACAGTCTTGCATGTGGAATCAGTGTCACTGTAATGTTTTTTTCACTATTTGTGTGGAAAAAATTTGGGGGAAATCTAACGTTAATTAAAGATAGAGTAATTTATCGTAGTTGTTAACAATTATGGTTCAGACTTTAGCAACTGCAACAAATGATCTCAAGAGTCAGAGAACAAACCTATTGCCACCACATAGGCTACCCTTACTGATTACAAAGGCTTGTTTATATGCAGCATCCCACAGACAGGATAGTACATACCACAGCCTTTGATACACCAGCTGTGGAGCACTAGCAACTGCGATAAATTATCTCAAGAGTCAGAGAACAAACCTATTGTCACCACATAGGCTACCCTTACTGATTACAACAAGGGCTCTTTTATGAACACTTTTCAACAGACAGGTTAGCCTGGGACCTGATTAATTAAACTCCTTCAACTTTGCGTTCTTGCAGTGCAGTACAAAAAGATATATACAGATGATGCAATGTTGGTTACGAAAGCATATGAGGGCTTGGTGAATTAAGTCCCAGTTATGCAGAAATGGTTGTGAAATAACCCAACAAGTCATCTAATTAGTCACAGTCTGCTCACTGGACAACCTAACTAGACTCATGTGTCAAAAATGGGCCTCTGTGGCATCGTGGTTAAGCCATTGAACATAAGGCTGGTAGGTACTGGGTTCGTGGCCCGGTTCCAGCTCCTACCCAAAGCGAGTTTTAACGACTTAGTGGGTAGATGTAAGGCAACTACACCCTCTTCTTTCTCACTAACCACTAACCCACTGTCCTGGACAGACAGGCCAGATAGCTCTAGGTGTGTGTCCAGGATAGCATGCTTGAACCGTACTTGGATATAAGCACAAAAATGAAACGAAAACAAATTTGTCAAATAAAAACATTTTTTAACCAATTCATTAATAGAATAATGCTTGAAAATTTAATTTTAAAAAATAAAATAAAAAATAGTTGAGAAGTTAAATAATAAATTAGGATGTCAATCTGTTTGGTGATATAAGATATGAACTGTTTTGTCTCTGTAACAAAGGATGTAGACTCAAGTATTGAAAGAGGCTGTCACTAACCAGTTGCTGAACGTCACTATTAAACAAGCTGGTAGACGACTGGGTGATGGTCAGTGTGATATCACAGTCATTGATGTAGAAGTTGTCAAACTGAAGCCGCAGCGATGAATAGCCCATGTCGGACACCGGACTGAACTGTATGGTACAGTTCTGGGCCGCTGCGGCACTGTTTGTTGGCGTTTTCTTGCCAATGATGACCATACTCTTCTGGTCCTCCACAAACACTTGGTGCACCGACTTCAACAAACACACCTTCTTGTCATCCATTCCATCTGCAAGAACCGAGCAAACGCAAATCACAGTTAATGAGAAAAATGTACAACTCGGTGAGAAAAATGTACAACTCGGTGAGAAAAATGTACAACTGTGAGAAAAATGTACAACTCACTTGTGACAAATAGGTAATTACAATGATTTACACAAAAATGAGAACAAGAATTCTATATGGCATGTTGTTAAAGAGACATTCCTAACTCTGTAGCTAATACATAGGGCTCATTCTGCCCATTGACAAATCCAATTCCTACATTTTATAAGTGGCTACAACATATATCGTTGAATTTACGAAGCCTGTATTTCATGAACACTGTCATTTATAAGCAGAAAACCCCCAATCAGCTCAATGGATCCACGGAGGTAGTTCGATCATGCTACGCAAGCACCTCAGACGAGCTCTCAACCAACTACGCTAAATCCTACCCACTGATCCTAGTTAATACAATGTGTAAAATAGTGTCGGCAATTACAACTTTTAGCATTTAATAACACATTCATTATAATGCCTAGCTTAAGTTATCACTTTTATTAAATCCAATGTATTTCTGGTCATCTTCATGTTTGTAGTACCAAATATTGTCATGTTTTAGTCGACTTTTGTCGATAGGCTGGCCCCTTAATATCTGGCACAAAAAGATTGGCAGCTGACATGATGTATACATTTTTACAATTCAATTTATTACAAATCAGATAAAAATAGTATCAAGTACTTTTCATGAGAAATACAAGTGCCTTGTAACATTGTTTCTCACAGTCTGTTCACACTTGTAAGTCCTATTGGAATTTTCTGATGTATTTGGAATTTGCCAATTGTTAACTGGTTTTGTACCATCTTTTCATTAGTTATTGATGATCATGACATTTTGTTACGCCAAACAATTATTTTCCTTTTAATAAAATGTTTTACAAAGCACAAATCTATTTTATGGTAATACATGTATGAATTTACATGTTAAAAAATAATTTTAGTTTGGCAAACATGTGGTTGTAGTCAATTTTCATAGTGACCATATTATCAATGATATAATGATTTTAATTCTGGAAAATCAAAAGCAAATGTTGAGGATTTAAACCAGGCGAAGTCTGGTGACACAAAGTCTCCATTCTGTCCATATCATGATCACTGCAAGAACATGTCACAGACTTATACACTGAGGAGAGGAGGTGGTGACAGTTGCATATACATCCCCCCAAATTACCAATGGTCCACATTTTTTCTAGCAAATTTAGATATTGATACATAAACAGGTGGGTTTTTTTTAGCAACTGTTAGTCCTATCACAGGAATTTGCACCCCCACCTCCAATTAAACACCCTGTGTACGGGCCTATGTGATCATCAGATTTCCACACTTACATGACGGCACACCCGTCCACACGTCTGTGACAACTGAATGCAGCAGGTAGACCAATGTTACGCAGGTGTTGTAGAGTTTCGTCATGTCCTCCGCTCAGTGCTTTACTTCTTACCATCTGTACAATAGTGTGGCCTCACTCTGGAACTTTGCATGATTAAACGTGCTAATTAGAGCCTACAGAAAAAATTGAAGTCGGGTTATAAAACAACTGTAACTAACAGGGTAGTCATAACCTGAAAAAAAACCCCAAAACAAACAGAATGACCAGATTCACAGTATTGTTTCTCATTGAATCACAGAAACTTTCCACCAAATTTAGTTATATTTAAAGTTTGTTTTGTTTAACTGGTACAAAATGTAATCACACCAACAATTTGCTGGGGAAAATGGGTGGAAGTTATGTCAAAAGATGGATTTGCCCATAGATATACCAAAACAATAATTACTTGGTAGAGGGCTAATCCTAAGTGCTGAAACAGTCAAAAGTCTTGCCAACTGATGATGACAGAAAAAAATCACATTTTTTACAAGTTCAGGAAAGATAAGAAATTTCTTCCTACTCCTAGGCCGAATTCTCTGCTGTTCGAGAACTAGAGGGACATTTGGACGGTTATAATTGCTCTTTGTCATCAGAGACAACTCTGAAAATGGAGGATTTTTGTCAGCTCGAGTGTCCTCTAGCTATGTCCTGTTTATGTATAAATAAACAAGCATTCTGAGAGTACTGCTAAAGCAAAACATGTCCAGGGCTAATGGGCCCAACAAATGTTCGTATCTCCCTAAGTTTAATAAAAATTTGTTTTGTTTAATGATACTGCTAGAGCACATTGATTTATTAATCATCAGCTACTGGATGTCAAACATATGCCATATAGTAATTTCGATATATAGTCTTAGAAAGGAAACCTGCTAAATTTTTCCATTAGTAGCAAGGGATCTTTTATATGCACCACCCCAGACATGATAGCACATACCACGACCTTTGATATAGCAGTCACGGTGCAGTGGTTGAAATGAGAAATAGCCCAATGGGCCAACAGGGATTGACCCTAAGTTCAAAGTACATATTTATGTAAAAAAATTAGAAATCCCCATGAAAGTTAAACTTGATCTGTAACAGTACATGATAAAATTATAAAGAAAATTTACACAAAAATGTCCAGAAAACTAATTTTTGTATCTTCTAAGTTGAAGGATGCATTTGACTTGTAGAAACCAATTTAAAATGGAGGAAGAAGAATTAACACCTGTCACATGACCTCACATGTGCCAGAACAAAATGGCCAAATCATATAATTTTTATGATTTTCATGTCCCCTTTCGTTAAATTATTTTTCATTTATTATATTCGATTTGCAAAAGGTATTCTGCATTTTTGTGCCGCTAATGTATAGCCCATTCAGAACTGTAAATAATTTTGAGTATAAATTGGTTTAATTAACAATCAGTTCATTACAAAACTGATATTTTACAAACTATTCACTGGTATGAACATATTGCCTATCTTTAATGGCGTTAAGTATTGTTAGCGAAAAGAGTGAACTGACTGTACAACAAAGTAAATTTTTCTTTTTAAAAATTATTAATCAAAGACTCATTTGAAGTGTTCACCCACTGTGCATACATATGTATTTTAAAAACATATTTTATTATCTAGCGGCTTTAAAAATCTAAACGTATATATGCCTGAACACAGTTAAAAACCAACATTCTTTTTATTTACTTGTGTTTACTAGAAAGGATTCGGATTACATCCATGTTGTTGATCGGTATATATTTTATTTAAAGCCGCACACCCTAGTTCCATCCAGCAAAAATAAATTATAATTTGGTTAATCTACAAACCTGTAACACACTTAGATCACATTTTATCAAATGGGGTGAAAAAGCAGGTTTTATATCGATAAATACCATGGGAATCCCCATTTCCCAGTTGCTTGAAATAATTTTGAAAGTTAGTATTCTGATGTCACCGGTAGATGTCGCTCGAAGCACAACAATGCCTACATCACGACAAATTTCACAGACTTGGGGTGCGTTCGTTTCACCTCTCCTGGACATGTTCCAACTGTTCTGTCCTGGTTGTATCCCCTCTCCAGATATCGTAAGACATAGCAAAATTATTGGTTTTACAGGTTTGTAACGTTTTGTATTGAGACACTTACTTGTCTGAACTTTATTGTTACTGAAAATGTTCACGAACTGTGAAGAAAAATCTCACAAATGAACAACAACAAATCGGATGTCGATTGCGCTAACCGTGCACGAGAAAACAAACCGAACCAAAATAATAACGGTCACGTGATATACCAACGTCTGTGACATTAAAAATAGATTGGACCTCGCTTGCTTAACGGTTTTTTCTCGACAACAAGTTTTGTGAAAAAATGCAAAAAATGCATTTCGTGGTTTTACAAACATCAGGATTACCAAAAAGCACTTCAGGTGAATGGAAATGTGTATTCTAAATAATAAAATGTAAGTAAAGTGCAATTTTATTTGTGAAAAATGGGGTTTAATAGCGAAAAACAACGCCGTAATGGTTAACAAATAAACGTAACTAGGGTGTGTCCCTTTAATATATTGTAACTTAAAAATATAAAATATTCTTTCAATAAGTATTAAGTATCATTATCATACTCATGTTTATGTTGTTATCGAATGCAGTTTGGGATGTTGATATTATGATTATGATATTATCACAACAGTTACACACACTACGTGACTAGACTACAGTCTTAGAGTCTACAGAAAAAAAAAAATCTTGACAGCACTACTTTTAAATAATTCTTTGGTTAAATAATAAATATATAGGTGGTAGGCAAAAATACAGCGTTTTTGTTACTGAGAGCGATTAAAACTGTCCAAACGTCAGTCTAGCTCTCGAACACAGTTCAGAACAGCAAACTACTCGGGCTACTCGCTTGGACTCAGTGGAATCGACCACCTAGCCCTTTAAATGACTCGACGTGATATTAACTCAAGAGAACGATCATAAACATTACGCCGAGGTGACCTTAATACTTCACCTGATATCCCACTGCTGATATACCTCAACTCAAAGCACTGATTTGCCGTGAAAACATAATTTACACGAGAGTCAGGTTCAGGAAAACTAATTTTGTAAACATGTAAAACACGCCACCTGTTACTGAGAAAAGGGGAATAATTCTAATTTCCGTTTTTTAAATTACAATTTTAGGAGGTTCCATTGTGCCAAATCAATTCCTACTGCCGATAAAGTTAACGTCGCTAATAAAATTAATATAATCAGCGTTATCAGCAGAATGTGTGGCATGTTATTTTTAATCTATCTGCAAGAAAATGGGAAAGGGATCATAAAAGGAAATTTACCCAGGAAAACTAGTCACATGAAAAGTTTGTTTTTGTGTTATTTCACTTATTCCTACCCCACCCCCATTTTTGTTTTGTTTTTGTTATGTTAATCAAACTTAGGTTTTGCCAAAAAAAAAATAACTTTCATTTTGGGATACCCTACACTGGTTTCAACTTCTAGTGTATACTGCATGACAACTGTATACTAACTAGGGTAGTAGTATAAGGGCCTGTCGAGTGTCATGACCTACTTTCCGTGACCTTGACCTACTGACCAGGCTTTGACCTACTTAGTCCCGCTTGGCCTGAATCCTCCTCGGCTCAGACCGTGAACTCAGTGCTCGCTTGAGGTGTTTGCGTCACAGCATCGAATCACCTCTGTGGATCCATTCAACTGATTGGGGTTTTTCTCGTTCCAACCAGTGCACCACAACTGGGCAACGGCCGCGATATGTGCTTTACTGTCTTTGGGATGGTGTACAATAGAATGTCCCTTGGGAAAGTGTTTTCTATTAATTATTAATTTATTTATAGTTAATTTATTTATTTGTTTTTATTTATATATTTGCTTATTTAATTATTTATTATGTTACGATTTTTTGTTCAAGCAGCCTCCTTTTACCATTGTACAATCAGCCTCTCTAACCTGCAGGGCGGGGCCTGTATAGGTGGTTTGTTTTGAAATTTAACATTTCATGTACGAAGTTTAAACAGCAGTTTAATTAACTTATATTAGATTTTAAGGTACATACATATATATTCACACTCCTATATATTGCCCCATATAAGGACATTTACGCTTTAAAAATGTACCATGTATACAGAGAAGATTTGATTACAACTAGTTTTAGCATGCCTTTCTAGATAGCTTTTATGTCACTGATAAAGATGTGATAAACTAACCATGCAATATCACTGCTACAGTAGTAAAAACAAAACAAAGTTGTTGGGTTTTGGGGGTTTTAAAAATTTATTTCTAAATTACAATCACTGGTCTACTGACACATATATAAAATGGACACACATTGGGTTACATCGATCCAGGAACGATACTGATTTAATTTAGAATTAATCTGTGGTTTCACATATCTTTTAGGATTCACCGACTGTAGATTTGTTTTCGTGTTGGGGCCTTTGTCAAAGTAATGTATAGAAAGCGAGAGTACGTGTCTTTAAATAACTTCCATTGCAATGTCTCCATGTTTCTTTCGATAGCTTCTTGGGACATGCTTTTTACTTCGTAGCGTTTCCTTTTGCTTTCGAAATAGTTACGATTGATGTCGAATTCACGCTCGACCATCAGAGGTACGCCTTCGTTTTCCAGATCGAGCGACGGCTCTGCTTCATTTCCCTCCTCGCACCATTAAAATTGCAGATGTCACTGCAAGTCGCTTTCGTCTTTAAAGACCAGACTACACGTATCGCAAGACTGCATCCTCTTGACTTTTTTCAGATAGGGTTTCTACCTCATCATCTTCTTCGTCGTCACTTTCGTAGGCGGGTATGCTTGGTAGTTTACACTTGAATGCGTCCCTTTGCGTGATTTGCATGTAGAGCTCTTTCTCTGACGGTGGTTGCAACTCTTCGGAGACATTCGCCGTTACGTTTGGACTTTTATATCATTCGGACGGTCCCGTCTCTAAACCATTAGGTCGAAGTCGCCAATGTTCGGGCGTGGTCGGTTTCAAATCCACCAAGAGATGTCCGTAGGGCCTGTGGGTAGCTTTCTCAAACCGTTGCATGAAATGAGTGTTTTCCAGATACAATCTGCCGTGACAACGTCAGAACTTGCTGCTTATCGATGGGGTTGTTGAACAGTGCCAAGTAATGGCAGTTTCTTCTCTGTGTCGGATCTTTGCTGTGATAGAAGTTATGGTTGATGGCAATCACTGATAGGTTTCTGTGGTGACTTCCTTCCGTGAACAGGTCGGTGATGCGAGAATCTTTATTGGCCATACACACCAAGTCGTTCAACACGATGAGATTTCTGACTAGGATCCGAATAATGATCCTTTTACAAATTCTCAGGTATGCCTTGAACGAATTTCACTCGAATGGTTGCCCCAATGATGTTGTAGAGGGGTTACCATCGTTTGTAGAGCCAGATGATGCGTTGAGGCGGTGGGAAGATTTTACCATCCCTTAGCATTTTGTATACCAAAAATGTCTTTCCACACGAAGTGGGTCCCAACACGATCATGGTGAACGGATGTAACAATCTTAGGGGATGCTGCTGCTGCTGCTGCTGCTCCTGCTGCTGCTGCTGGGAAGGTTTATTTTCAGATTCCAAGAGGCCATGTTTATTTTGTATGTGTCAAGTTAGGTCGTGGGTCCAAACATTTTTGTTTTCGCAAATGTGACACTGATTCATGATCTTGTCTGTTCATATATTCAACGTGAAATGACGTTGTCTGTCATGTCATGTCATGTCATGTCATGTCATAGGGTTTTACGTGCACATTCAGAACAAGCTGTTGTAGCGCACGCCTGTCGTGGGCACAAGAGCCGGCCTTGGCCGGCTCCTCCGTCCATGACAGGAAAGGTGGGGGGAGGGGAGATGAGGGATCGCCTGCACTGGCAGGTGCAAGGGAGCACCAGCAGCCTGATCAAATCGGTAGAAGGCGGGTGGGGGTGGTGGTGGTGCTATGGAATTTGAAAGGAGCAGTTAAATGCCAAAGAGAAAAGGGTGCGCAATTTTGATTGAGGGAATTTGGCGCAATTTTGAACGGTCGGTCGAAAGGTAAATGGCCGAGCTAATATAGGTTTTGATATTAGTGAATCGAGAGTAGCTCGTTAATTTTAGACCTTTACGATGCTGTGGTGTCTCCCTAGGTTGCCCATAGGGCCCTTATAAAGGGCCTGACCGCTTCTGGTCGAGGCATCACCAAGTACCAAGTTATTACCAGCAGCAAGTATTGGGGGTTTGGGTGGGGGAGGCCGATATTCTTTTGTTCAGCTTCCCCCGGGTGCATTGCAATTGTGTACTCGGAACGGTATTCTTTTGTCCGGTTCCTTATTCGAGTATGTGCTGGACCATTAAATGGGGGCGGGTGCATTGTTATCATTAGTCAATGCACCCTGTGTACTGATGCAGTGAGCGTGTAGTCTGTGTGTGAATCCTAGTTTTGTGTTACGGTTGTACCTATTGTCTTAAGTCCCTATTCTTGTGAGTTCAACGGTCATTCATGACCACCCATCCCCCTCCGTCCTTGTATAGCATTGAATACAATGACGGAGGGGGAGTTAAACTAGCCTAGCTATCTAATTTGAAGGGTTAAACCCTTATAGTGTAGGTATTGGTTTAAAAGCCTTGTGCTTGACATACTTAACTTTATTACCAATGCAATAAAACGAAACTAACGTTGGCAAGTAGCAATTGTATACATATATGCACCGATCTAGGTACTTAGTTGGAAGAATTTTGATTCCCGCCCCATAAATATAGGATTTTAGTAGGCTTACTTGGTTTGTCTTCAGGCTATCTGGATAGTTGGGTATCGGTTTTCCTGCATGTCTTTGCTTCTGGAACCCTAGATGACCTACCTTAGTTAGCTAGGATCGAATGCATCAGTAATAAAAAAAAATTAAAAAAAAATAAAACATGGTGCGGGTGCAAAGACAAATTCGTGCAGTTTATTTACAGACGTTGTCTGGCCCATGTGACTCCTTTTATAGTCTGTTTAGAAATTCTTCTGCCGTAGTAGCCAATTGCTAATTTTTGTATAAAGTGGCTACAGCATTTAATCTTTGGCTAATAAAATAGTTCTTTTATTAACCACATTTGAATCATTTTCAATGAAATACTCTAAATATCTGAACATTAGCTAGAGCAAAATGTGTTCCAGTGTGAGCCCTACATAAGGCATTTACATTGGGCGCCGTTTGCCAAGTTACTTTCTCATTTTGCAATAATTGTCTCCAAAAAAGTTCACAACGTACAAAACGAGTGAATATTTCCCAGGACCTCACCTCACAAAGGCGTATGAGCTCCTATTTGTGTGTGTGTGTGGGGGGGGGGGGGGGGGGGGAGGAGGCTGATTTTTGCCCGAATAAAACGAAAATCCCCGAATAAACATAACAACATTTATTCATACTAGCTTTACTGTCAAACAGCTATAGACCAAATAACTTCCGGCTGGGTAAAAGTTCGGTATAGAAGTTAATAACAAACGTCCTGTGATTGGCCATAAATGTGAGTGTGTTGGTTGTAAACAAAAAATGCATGCAGTTTTATTTCATCTAATATCACTGTGTCAAATAACCTTGTGCTTGAAACATGTATGGGGTACCTGTAAAAAACCCCAAAAAACTAGGGTAGTCACAGACGCTACCCGTTATCTCTAAAATGAGCAGCTTGACCCCATTTTTAAAAATTCACTTTATGTTTGTTAGTATTTATATCCGTGGTGTATATGTCGATTGATACGCTGCAGGTATGTTACTATTGTCGTCTATGGGATTTGATTTGGTGGTATACACCCTATAGGATCGACCGGCCTCAGTGGCGTCGTGGTTAGGCCATCGGTCTACAGGCTGGTAGGTACTGGGTTCAGATCCCAGTCGAGGCATGGAATTTTTAATCCAGATACCGACTCCAAACCCTGAGTGAGTGCTCCGCAAGGCTCAATGGGTAGGTGTAAACCACTTGCACTGACCAGTGATCCATAACTGGTTCAACAAAGGCCATGGTTTGTGCTATCCTGCCTGTGGGAAGCGCAAATAAAAGATCCCTTGCTGCTAATCGGAAAGAGTAACCCATGTAGTGGCGACAGTGGGTTTCCTCTCAAAATCTATGTGGTCCTTAACCATATGTCTGACGCCATATAACCGTAAATAAAATGTGTTGAGTGGGTCGTTAAATAAAACATTTCTTTCTTTCTTTCCCTATAGGGTCGCAAATTAATCACTACGCATTTTGACATGGATTACAACTAATATTGTAAGTATAATTATGGAAATACATGGTAAAACGGTTTCACGCCTGCTTGAATATCTCTATCGTTTTTGCCCAAATTTGAGATTTTCTCCATCACAGGGGTGAGTTGGGGATGGGGGAATGTCACTTCTATTATCGTAGCAGATCACAGTTATTTGTGTATCTTTAGCTGACATTCATACAGTACCAGCCCATGGCATCCTAAATGCCCACCTATTGTTTACAAATAAAGAAAGATACAGGTATTTTTAGTCTCAAGGAAATTACAAAAAGGGTCATAATTATAAAGAGGACTTATTTTAAATACTTTTAGTGACATGTTTGTGTTACTTTCATCATAATGTGTCCAAACCGCATGACTTTGGGTATATTTTTGATAATGTTCACACCAATACAAACCACACCCAAGCGGAAGTTGGCGGATATCACACATATGGAAACTTTGCTCATCAAACCTTACAAAAACCTTATTTGAATAACGGTTTAGCTATTCAATTTTTCACAAAATCAGCTTGTTTGAAAATTGCCCAAAATGATCACGTCCCACTTTTGTCACAAGGAAAACCCGGCGTATGAATGCCAAGTCTCATTACAGCTAAACCGTTTGCACTGCTGGTGACAAACCAATTGTTATTTTTAAAAAGAACTCATTGGCTATCAATAAGCTTAAGAATTTACTCCCTATTCCAAATAATTAGCCTTCAAACATGGATCTGTACAAAACCAAAAACCAAATTCTTTGTGCGCCGGGTACGCAAGGGAGCTAACTGTATACTGCTACCTATAGGCCCTATAACTTTTGCAAGGCGGTACCAGTCTAGCGGGCGATAGCGATTACTCGCCCTCCTGAACGTACTGCATACCTCATTCTTGGAGCATTGTCAATAAAAGAACAATGTCATGAAGGTATATTGATCCTCTTTACAAACATGTTATGAGCATAATATATGGATATCTTGAAAGAAGTGATCCGGAACCTTCTGTCGCGCTATAACCTCCTATCTGCACATTTGCTACAGAATTCCATGCCAAGCAAAATTCATAATTGAGAGAGGGGACACTTTAACAAGATATACAGCTACTGAAAAGCCAATTTGAAAGAGAAAACTGCCTTTGAATATGTTAATCTTGGGGCTTGCAAAATTGAAAACATGGGGCATTGATAACATGGACAGCACTACTGTGGCACAATATATAATAAAGGCAAACATTGAAAAATACAATCCTGTCTGGAGCATTGATAACATGGACAGCACCACTGTGGTACATTCTATAATAAAGGCAAACATTGACAGATGCAATCCTGTTTGGGGCATTGATAACATGGACAGCACCACTGTGGTACAATCTATAATAAAGGCAAACATTGAAAGATGCAATCCTGTTTGGGGCATTGATAACATGGACAGCAACACTGTGGCACAGTCTATAATAAAGGCAAACATTGAAAGATGCAATCCTGTCGAGAACATTGATAACATGGACAGCACCACTGTGGCACAATATATGACGAAGGCAAAAATTTAAAGCGGTAACCCTGTCTAGAACATTGATAACACAGACAGCCCGACTGTGGTACAATTTATGATAAAGACAATTTAAAGAGGTAACCCTGTCTAGAACATTGATAACATAGACCGCCCGACTGTGGTACAATCTATGATAAAAACAATTTAAAGAGGTAACCCTGTCTAGAACATTGATAACATAGACCGCCCGACTGTGGTACAATCTATGATAAAGACAATTTAAAGAGGCAATCCTGTCTAGAACATTGATAACATAGACCGCGCGACTGTGGTACAGTCTATGATAAAGACAATTTAAAGAGGCAATTCTGTCTAGAACATTAATAACATAGACCGCACGACTGTGGTACAGTCTATGATAAAGACAATTTAAAGAGGCAATCCTGTCTAGAACATTGATAACATAGGCCGCATCAGTGCACTGTGGCACAATTTATGATAAAGGCAAAACTTTTATGCCAGCTCTTAATAATTAGATGCACTTCGTCAACCCTTCCTTACAAAGTTAAATGTCATCATAAATGTTTCCTGTTGCAAATCGTGATACAAGAAATAGCTGACATTTTGTTATTAAGAACTACTGTATCTTGGATTGTTAATATCTTGTAACTCCAAACTAGATTTGTTAGTCCTGGAAGAAGTTATTGGGAACTTTAGATGTTAAACGTGACTGACATGACAGCTGTGGTGGAAGGATATGCTCATCTTTCGCGAACACATGATATCACTGTTTTGACAGTTATTCATGGGTACATTTTTTAAAGCTAAATTTATTACAATGAGCTCTGCCCTGTGCTAGTTTGAGTTAGTAAACTAGTCTGGGAGTGGCAGTCCTCTTTGAGTGATGCAGGAATAATGTGTTGTCCAGTAAAGGAGCTCCTCGGGAGTGGCTGTCCTCCTACAGACGAGGAACTATATAGAGATTCATGAAATCAAGCACTATTTTGGTTATTTCTCATTCAACTCATTCGAATTGTGCAAAGATAAAAAGCTTTTGACCACACATAACTGTTTTGTCGTTTAGATTCGCTAATGCTTAAAAACTAAATTTATCACTTCAGCTGTTTTCCTCGTTGTTTAAAATTATTAAAACTGTCCATGTTGAATCAGTAAGTGTTAATGTGTATTGAAAACAATATTCAGCCAAATTTTCAAAACGTTATTTGTCATAAACATGTGACAATTCTTTCATTCGGTTACTGATGGAAAAAATATTATAACTTTTTTTTGTTTGTAACTTTTGTTTTTGGTTCTGAAATTGTATGCATTATTTATTAGTCAGTTGGTCATTGATATTTTAAAACATTTCTCTGACTTTGGCCTTGAACTATTCTTATAAGTTATACTCCATATATATTATCCAAAATGTTTCATAGTCAATCAGTACTTGTTTTCCCACCGATCTTTCTGGCTTCGGGATAAAAAAAAAAAATTACCTATCCAATAAAAAGAAAACAATCTTTAGACAGAATTTCACTTGTACTGCCTTTTCTAGTTACTTGGAGCCTTTTTTTCCGTCTGGTACACTGTATATAGATGAATGCTGCTGATTGGGTGGGCACCTGTTAAGCAGCTTTCGTTTCAGCTGACATTCGTGTACCTGCTCAGACTCCTCAACGAATAAGTTGTTTTGTTAGTGTGTTAGTATTAAACGCAGTGAAAGCATGACCCAGTTACAAATTATACACTCAACATTTTAAGAACCCCACCCTAGTGAAATATGATGATATCTTGTAGAAAAATCTATTTTCAGTGTATAAAGAGTCTCTGTATAAAGTCTATGTTATTTAGAAGTATCATGTTTGTGCTCTACGACCCCCAAATTTCGTATATTGATATATTATACAGAGGTGTAAGTTCTAAAAATGCTAAATTAATTTATTTGGTGTACAAATTGTTGATATTAACTGAATCTAAGACTACTGTATTATTAAATATTAAGAGGGTCGGATACGTTTTGTAAAACTGGGTGGGGAGGTGGTGGAACATGCAGGTGAGTTTTCAGCTACTGACGTAGAGCCGATTTGGGCTATGGGACTAAAGGTTAATAACCGTGTTACGGTATAGAAATCCATGACGATACTTAACAAAAGACATGATCAACGGACTCGTTCTTGTTAGGTTTGGTGTACAGGCATTTGGTCTTGACAAATACGGATTTTAGTCTGGATTGGTTAAATGTCTTTAATTGACAAATCAACAGCCCACTAATAGAATCAATGTGGACTGTTAATTGAACATTTTAATATCTATACCCTGCCCGTCCGTTTCTCTAACGCTCAAAACTAGACATAGATCCCCCAGCCCCCCCCCCCCCCCCCATTTTCACAATTTCTACTTAAATGGTACATAAGTGGTCAATAATTTTTATAAACAAATGTCCAAGTAGACAGTACACAACCTGTATTTAGTGGACACATATATTTAGTATGCCTTTAAATAGAGATGCCCTTTTTAGTAAAAGGCTCATTTCAATACATAACTGAATAATTAATATTAGTATATTGCATACATATGTATTCATTAACGAGGATAATGTTTGATTATTATAAATGTTTTATATTGGGATAAAATACATTAAAAACATTTTTAGTATTGAAAGGAAAGGGTTAGTGAGCAATGTATATTTTATAACTAAATGATCACACATGTAAACCATTACTGCAAGGGAACAGTTGGCATTTAGCCTCTCTCTCTCTCTCTCTCAGTAGGGGATTATGGTGTGTGTCTTAATTAGCACCAACAGCTTTTGGGTTATTGCTTTAGCAGACGATCAGTTTGACACCGATATCTGGTAAATCCTCAGCTGCAACATAAACATTGGTCTCAGCTTGAAATTAATTGACTTAAGCTGAATAACCTTTGGTAATGTGTTTGTCTTTGTGGGGGAATGGCTTTCTGACTTTGTTTTTATGTGAAGGATATACATGTACACTAGAGAAGAAACACAACTTTACATAATTAGAATAGCAAAAAAAGATCATCAGGATAATATTAAAGTAAAAATGCACTTCTAATAATAGAGTGACAGTTCTTATTAAGTGTTTAGAAATAATCTATTTGGTATTATTAACTTGTTGCATTAGTGCCAGCCAAATTTATATGGGTTGAGGATTATTACAAATGTCTTATTCATGTTACTTCTTCTTGAAGCCATGGTTTAATGATATTGTGGAAGAGTGTTGATATTAATGATTATGTGTATTTGGTTTGATAGATGAAGCTTGGTTACTAATGCTGTTTAATTGATTAGCCTACACTTTTGTTGAACATGTATTTATATAACTGTTTTCTATTTTGCTAAATATTAGGACTATACGTGTGGGATATACACTACTTGTATATTGATTTATAGATCCTGGGGATAAATTATCCTATATGGAAACCCCAGTGTTCTAATTTCACTTATAATTATTTAACCCTATTATTAAAGCCCTTCAGATCCTGAACCTCGTCTTTCTTATTTATATTAATACATATTTACTATATTCATATTTGAGGGTGAAGGTAATCAATCCTTACAGAAGGAAGGAAGGAACTGTTTTATTTAACGACACACTCAACACATTTTATTTACGTTATATGGCGTCAGACAAATAGTTAAGGACCATACAGATATTGAGGGAGGGAGGGAGCAGCAAGGAAACTTTTATATGCACCATCCTACAGACAGGGTAGTACATACCACGGCCTTTGATATACCAGTCGTGGTGCTCAGTTGAAAAGCGATTTAAATATGGATTTTAATTAATATTTTGGGGTTTTATACACCGACAGTTCAAAACAATGTAGGTCATAATTCTCCATGTATGTATTTAGAAACTGTTCAAATATAAACATAAAGTTTGTTTTCATAATTCTCCCTCTCTCACACATTCACTCTGTCTCTCTCTACCTCTCTCTCTCTCTTTCTCTCTCTCTCGTCTCCCTTTTTCTCTTTCTCTCTTTCTTTCTCTGCCTCTGTCTCTCACATTCTCTCTCTCTCTCTCTCTCTCTCTCTCTCTCTCTCTCTCTCTCTCTCTCTCTCTCTCTCTCTCTGTCTCCCTTTTTTATCTCTCGATATCTTTCTTTGTCTGCCTCTGTCTCTCACATTCTCTCTCTCTCTCTCTCTCTCTCTCTCTCTCTCTCTCTCTCTCTCTCTCTCTCTCTCTCTCTCTCTCGATATATCTGTATAACTATTGGGTAGAAATAAAACTAGTAACTCAGGATGAATTTCATTTCATTATAAAAATTTATTTGATGATGTAATGATCAGTACAGCAGATAAATACAGTAAAATATGTTTGTCGTAATCAGTTAATAATCTACATATCTAGGAGTTATACTAACGAAGGGATTCTCCATTTAATGTCACTCATGTAACACGATTATCTATACATTGTAATAACTATAGTTTCAGCTCATCTTTCAAATATATTGGTTCGGTCCTTTCTAGGGGCGGATCCAACAAATATTTCGGGGACTAAGAGAAAAGGTGCACATAGATCAACTTGTGAAAAGGGTTCTCCAATAAAAGGCTCAGCATTACCCCTGAGAGAAAAAAAGAGAGAGAGAGAGAGAGAGAGAGAGAGAGAGAGAGAGAGAGAGAGAGAGAGGAGAGAGAGAGAGAGAGAGAGAGATTTAGAGAGAGAGAGAGAGAGAGAGAGAGAGAGAGAGAGAGAGAGAGAGAGAGAGAGAAATAGATGGAGAGACAGTGAGAAAAGAGGAAACATGCTGCCACCTGTGTTTGTATAGCTGCAGGAGAATTTTTAAAAACTCTTTCACATTATTCTGCCAAAAGTATATAACTCAACTGAAATCTGCAGTAAAACTATGAGATTCAACACTGTGAGTCGAATACATACTACAATGGAATCAAAGTGAGCTGTGTTCCATTAACATGGTCATTACCTGTGTTCTGCTGCTGGGATGGAGAATCCCGCCATGGGACAACCGTAGTACGTTCTGGCTGTCGTGATGCTTGCAATAGTGTCCGTGCCCATGAAGTTAACAAGGTGAGACATTCCACCAATCCCTGCAGACTGCAGTTACAAATAACATCAGCTAAATTATGTACAAGCACAGGGCAGAGAGTGAGTTAGCAAAGAAAAAACGGCACTTGAATATTTTTAGGGAGATGGATTCCTCTGGTTTCCTCCATGGATCCGCCTCTTCCTTCAAAATCAAGACGTTTGAATACATATAACATTGTCCAGTGGCGAATCTAAGGCCTCCACCCCCCCCCCCCCCCCCCCCCCCAATCCTCCCTAAATGTTGCTCTCTTTTTTCATTTGTTTACGTTGGAGAATCCGAGGAATCCCTTCGGGAACGTTTGTATCTTTTGGTCACATGTCATTGCCCCAGTGAATTTTCTGTATCCGCCACTATTGTTGTATTGATGAACCAACTGCATGTAATGTACTTAACCTTTCGTCAGATTGTTAACATGTAGGCACCAGTAAATAGCAGTGCTTTTCAAGTCAGTAATATTGGAACACGATGACGTAAAGATGCGGGAATCTAAATGGATTTTATGTAGAATGTCACAAAAAATAAGGCCTGGAGATAACTGGGGGTGGTCCTTATAGAGAGTTTCTAAAGTGTATGATGTTCCAATGATCGAATGTAATCGAAAATAAATCGGTTGGTCTTCCGATGTGATGATCGGTTATACACAATCTATAATCGACTGTCAAGGGAAATGTAATTGCTCCTATATAGTTTGTGTATTGGACTTGCTGTTCATATGTCGAGGGGGGGGGGGGGGGGGGGTGCTTTCATATATACACGTAAGTAAATTGAGTAGGTCTTAACGGTAAAACTGGTGATCTGTAAGATCTATTCCGGTAAACCTGACAAAAAGTGCATAGTTCTAATAATTAAAATCTTTCTTCAGTTCCTATAATTCTAATTCTAACTGATTGTGTAATCGAAAGTTGATCGGCACCGTTGGTGCACACTGATGATAACCTATGATCGCTAATGCAATTCCAACCGATTACTAACACTGTCTACAGTAATTATCTGCCATTACGATTTACATGTATGTAATCGTGCACAAAGCGCAACATATCCGAACAACAGTCTATTGCAGGTCATCGTTATAATCTGTTGATCATTAATAATACAAATAAACGATTTTGATTTATATGGACGGAATACCGTGCCAAACCTTGCTTAAAAGGTGAAAAATGTTGGGATTACTATTTACACAACGTATTTACATAAACGTAAATATTGTAATACAATACCAATATGTGTATAGTATTCGTGTTAGTAGCACTTGCTGTAGGCCTAGTACAAGAAACAGTTGATCGGAAGACAGGAAAACATACTCATATATATTAATTACTGATTAGAACCTGCATTATTTAGTCATCAGCAAAATATTGATATATATATATACAAGCGTATACATGAGGCAGTATATATGAAAAAGCTTGAATGTTATAGGAAAACATTATTAAATAATCGAATTTTAAAGATTTGTTTTCGTGAAATTTTATTTTACAAGACTACATTAGCCTACATTTATTCAGTTATTGAAGCCACATGATCAAGATAACTTGTTTTAAAAACAACTAAGTACTGCGCTACATGTGTACAATACATATTCAATTTAAACTTGTGGATTTTTCGTTCGAAACAAGACTACATTTTACATTTATTTTCAAAATTATTTTGATTTGATATCAATGAATTATTCTTTCTTTTGTGATTTATTATATAACTACCTAATAGGATATATATGTTTCGAAACTGTTCGTTTAAAATAGGTGAATGCATTATGGAAGCGTCCGCGTATGCAATTACTGTAAATTTCAAATATCGACCTGGTGTTACGTCTGTTTATAAATAAAATAGCTTCACCCGCTAAATATTTTGATCGTTGAGTGGCCTCAAATGCATTTTCTTAAAACATGGAGAACAAAATAATATGATTTTAGATTACATTTTTGTTCGTTTCAAAGGTGTGTTTATATATATATATATATATATATATATATATATATATATATATATATATATATATATATATATATATACAGTAGAATCTCATTGGCTCGAACGCCCAACGGTCGAACCTCCTGGTATTCTCGAATCAAGAACAATGTCCCGATTTGTTTTTCTATTAAACCCTTTTATTTTGGTGCTGATTGGTCGAATACCACTGGGGTCGAACAGAAGCTTTCTCTCGAACCAGTTTATTGGTCCGAACTGTAAAATTAAACATATTTAGCTCGAACGACTAAGTCTATCCGAAAAAATAAAAAAATAATTTTATGTACGAATTTGTCATCGACGTCAGTCACAACGTAAGTTATTATAAATTCGGAAGTGGAACGAATTAATTCTAGATAACATGCCGGCTTATCATGTTGTTTATTTAGAACCTATCGGCAATTATCTTTCTAGTACAGACAATTGTACTACGTAATCATTAGCTGAATGAACCTTGCATGTAACACCAATCAATTGGTGAACCTAGGCAGGCCTCGCCGGTTTACTTTAATCATTTTAATCGCTACTCTACGCATGAGCGTCGGCCTATTTTGTTTTTAACTTGAAATACAGGAGAGATCAATGTAATGTAGTGACTGCAACAATAACAGGTAAAGGACCTCCGCCTGTGCTTCATGCACTTTCATTTTTTCTCAACGTTGTTAATATGTCGCAAAAGATTCTACAACAGCATAATAAAGAACGATTTTTTAAATTAATAAATATTTATAAATACAGACTACCAGTGTGTTTGTTATTTGTTTATTTAACGGCGATAAATAATTGTTACAAATATGTATCTCATCCGACATTTGACGGCGACTTCGTTAATCACGAGTCAATCGGACCATCTCGCTCAAGCCAGTTTTACGGAAATATGCGAGGTGTTTCGATTGGTTTTTGTGTAGGAGAAGCACCCGACAACGGCCAAATGCATGGTTCGAACTACCCGATGGGTCGAACAGACTTTGATGCACCGACAGTGTTCGAGCCAGTGAGATTCTATATATATATATATATATATATATATATATATATATATATATATTTAAAAAGCCATATAATGAATGATTTAACAACATAATCTCTACGACAAAACCATTATCAGCCTTGATGTTTGTATTGCATTGTACTTTTCCCCACAGTTCTTTACATAATTACTAGTATAAAATATTAATTTATAATGTAAATAATCATATTCATATTTTAACCTTGTTTGACAGCCAATAACCGAAGTGTGTTTTTGTGCTGCGGTGTCGTTAAACATTCATTCATTCATTCAAAACCGTTATCATGATCAAAATTGTATTTCCGTATGCTGTACGCAATGCTGTTAGATCTACTGGCTAGACCCAGTAGAGCTAATTTTAATCAGATTGTGTATGTACATGTCTACAGTTCCGCAAGTACCGATGGTAGTATCCTTGATTGTGTAGTAGTTAGCTTTAAATGAAGTTTTAATCTAAAGTACTTTGAAATAACGATCACACATGAAAATATACGAGACACCACAAAGTTAAAATCCAAAGTTATTTTAAAAGAAATAAAGTATAACTAATATAACTGTTAACAAACAATATATAAAAATTAACTAAAATAATCAGATCAAATAAAAGCAATTATACAGTCTTTTAATATAGCAATAAAACCCCCATTTTTATTGCTAAAAAGGTATCTAGTGGTTAGAAAATAAAACAAATGTCTCAACTGGTTCTTAATAAGTTATAAAAAATTGAAATATTTTAAAATTATTAACAAATAACTGATATGTTCAAACAATTACATTCTGATACAGATCAGTTTGGAATGTTTAAACCCCAAAACATCAATAACTTTCAAATATTAATACAGTAACTTAGAAATCGAACGCTGAACTCGTTAGATTACTATAGATATACACAGTGAACTACTTGGATGCCATTCGAGTAGTTATGTTTTTTTAAATTCGTTTCAGGTTGACTTTGATTTGTGCAGTTTGTCATTATAATTATTATTAATTGTATAATAATTGTATAATGTAACAAATGAATAACTATAAACAAACAAATACGACAACATGCATATCTCAACACTATTAAGAGAGTGCTGGACTTCAACAGGAACCGGAAACTGTCCAGAAGCCGTTAATGACCAGCCGATGATGATACTAGAAACCATTATTTGTAGTCCGCCATTTTTTAAATTTTCTTTTACCATCGCATACAGTGGCACCTACACACAACCAAACCGTCGAAAGTCTGTTATTGGGCTGATTCACGACGGCTGAAAGTTTTAACAGAGGAATTTAAAATTACTTGTAATTTAAGGGTGGATCTAAAATGAGTGATCTGGAGGTCATCTTTCACCACGAACATTTTCTAATTTTCGTTTTAATGTGTGTGTGTGTGTGTGTGTCTGTCTGTGTGTGTCTCACTCTGTGTGTGTGTGATGGACTTCGTGGGTTAAAGAGGACCTCCATTTCGTAAATTCCAGGCCTGCCCTGGGACCCGTTCCACGAAGCGATCTTAGCCCTAAGACCAACTTAAGTGCATAGGGTAGCTATGTGCTTAAGGTAATCTTAGGGCTAAGATCGCTTCATGGAACGGGACCCTGGTCATTACCTAGTCACATGTCCGTTATATATCCATTTAGCCGCAGTAGATTTGCAACTGGAAGCATTAGTGTGTATCTATGCGGGCGAACTAGACGGTGTCCGGACTTAAAACATTTCGAACCATGGAGACTGATTGGTGAACACAAGTTGGCTGATGAAATGGAATCACATTTAACACAGTACATTGCCTATAATATATTACTATTACAAAACTCATTCAGAACAATCTATCATGATAAATGTTTTCTCTCAAACATGGGAAAATAATTGCGAAAATAATTGGGAAAAATCAAATCACAATAACCTACGTGTACATGAAAGTATTTGAAACATTCGGTTGGTTTACCTACAATCTAATTAAGCTCGGCTCCACTAGTCTGTAACTAGCACACCAGTAGAGCTGATCTCAGTGAGATTGGTTTAACTAAACCATATAAACGAAAGTAACGTAAATCTATTTAAAACTTGGGATGAAAGTGGCAGGACATGATGTATTAAGACGCGGTCACGTGAGGATTCCCTGCGCCTGGCCTCTGAAAATTGCGAGACCGATCGTTGTGTTCGCACGTCGTTCATGCAAATCTTTTGCATAACCTATTTCCCAAATTTGTTTTGGCGTCCTATCTGACATACAAACGATTCTTTGCGTCGCCACTCACAATGTTATACATGAAGGATGATAATCTAAAAGATACCCATGGGCGGATCCAAGAGTTTGTAAAGAGGGAGAGTCACACAATTCTAAAAGGGTAAG
Source organism: Gigantopelta aegis (assembly GCF_016097555.1). NCBI lineage: Eukaryota > Metazoa > Mollusca > Gastropoda > Neomphalida > Peltospiridae > Gigantopelta > Gigantopelta aegis. The sequence goes on from NC_054701.1 coordinate 5,507,562, forward strand.
ACTGGGTTTGCCAAAGGCAAATTAGTCGAGCTCCCAAAGGAAACATTTGAAATAAAGATGCCGAGAGACGCGTTTGTAGGACAATATTTAGTGTTGTATATCGTGGACGATGACCTAAAACAAACATCCAAACAAGTCTTTAAAAAGGGCTTTTCAAGCGTGCGGAGTGCTTTACGGGAACCCTGTGACCCTCTTCTCGATCCGCCAATGGGTGCAGGCTATATCTGTAAGTATAACTATTATATGGTTGAACTGTACAGTATGACTGAAATGGTTACTGTAACACGCCCAATCTTTTCATACATTAATTATTATTATTTTTTTTAATTTGACAAACATTATTTCCACAATTTTGCATAGAAATATGAAATCCAAGAATGATTAAACTACGAGATTTAACCAGCAAATACTGTTATTACCACGCGTGAATATACTAGTGACAGTCACTAGTCGCTAAACTCCATTCAGTCATTTTTCCTTCACTACCTAATCAGCAGATACTCCATAATGCTAGGGTTCAGTCTACCAACTGCCAGCAGAAAGTTGGCCAACTTTCTATTATCACGTCTGAGCACACTTACAAGTCGGGAGTTTGGGAAATTAAAACGAAACAGTCGAGTTGGCCAACTTTCTGCTGGCAGTTGGTAGTCTTTAATGTCACCAATGGCGTTTTCGACTATCACGTCACCGTCGCAAACATGTCTCATATATTGAACAACAACAGACTGCAGGCGAAGTTCATGTTTCACAGGGGTCAGCAGTGGTCAGTCACTCGTTTTAGCAGCATGTGTAGAGAGGCGATTTTAACGTTTTTTCTTACTCGGTGCTATTTACCGTCATGTGCCAGATTGAAGAACCTTACCTAGTTCATTTTCCATTTTCCATTTATTTTGTAGCTTACACCCAATTAAGATCCAAGCACGCTATCCTGGGAACACACCCCAACTGTCTGAACTGTCTATCCATGGATGAAAATACTTGTATAGTGAGAGAGAAGTCAATGTAGTGCTTTTACACCTCCTAATTAAGCCGTTTAATACAGTTGTAAGCGGAAGCTGGTACTGAGACCTGAACCCAGCACCGATTAGCCATAAAGCCGATAAGTTAACTACTATCCTACCGACACCTTCCCCTAGTTTCACGTGCGTTAATCCTTATTAAGATATCATGCACGTGCACGTCGCTATCATGACAAGATGAAGATCACACTCGACAACAAATCATCGTGTTAGTTCGTCTGCAATACCAGGATACTGATCAACAGAACGTCCTCGCGTTTATGTACTTTGTTCGGAAGTCTGTTGGAAGAGCCATAGAAAAATACTCAAATCGTAATGTGTACAAGCGAGGTCCGTGACTCAAACCTGACTCTGGAGTTCCTTCTCCCTGCCTGGAAGTCCCGACAAGTCATACGACACACGCTTACTGGCGCTTCGACTACTGCTCGTCGAATCGTCACTTGTTCTCGATTCTTCGTAACCTTTTTTATAAAACCTATACACACCGCTAGAGCCCATGGCATCTGGATCCACTGTGGGCCGCCTGCGTTCCGACGACCTTGATGACCCAGGCGACCTTGACCTATGCGAACCATGTCTACGACTGTGACTCCCACCGCTGCCACCACTGTGACGACTCGATCTGCTTCGCGGAGACTCCGATCCGTGATGGTGTCCGCCATTGGACGATCTGGGTCTCCGTCTGGCCGGTTTTCCTCTGGGATCATTGCCGTCACGGCTGGTCTCGCTCGCCTTCCGCTTCCGGTCGAGCGATCTGCTGCGCGCACTGCCGCTCCTCTCCCGACTGATGGACCCGGTGGTTGGCTGGTACTTGCTGTACTTGTGTCCTCCGCCAGACGTCTGGCTGTCCGAGGAATCGTACTCGGACGTCTCGAAGCCCTCGTTGAAGACGCCCTTCCCGTCATGCGCGTCTGGGTTGCGTCGTCTGCCTCTGTTCGTCTGCTTGCCCTCGAAGGCGGGATTCGGATACACGTAGTTGTTCTGTCCCTCGTTGGAAGACATACTCGAGTTCCTGCTGTCGGCGTCCTTGTTCTGCGCGTACCGGTCAGGGTGGGATGGGAAAAGCACTTGGGAGGCAGCTGAATTAAAAGAAAAAGAAATTATTAGCGGTTTTTTGGCTAAGGATTGGAGCGGTTGTTATATAATTATATTGATTAAATGAATATCATTTTGAAATTTCATCGTGCGTTAAATAATAATAATATATTTTTATATTTAAAAAAAAAATGGATACTGTATTATGAAAGCATTTTGTTTATACATTTTTCAGTTGCCTCCCAAATGCATTTTATTTATCACACATGCCAGTACCGATATATGATACTCTAAAAACTTATAAGCTAGGTGCTGTATAATTTCGATTAGTATGTCACTTTTGTAAGGGCAGACGTCCTGTAATAGAATACTGTTCCAGAAAGTGTAACTTGAGACAATATTTTCCACAGAGCCATTCACCAATTAAAATCCAGCATTGTCATGACTTGCCGTCCAATGGTAAGACCAGGAACTGAAGGAATTATACAGTTGTTATTTTGGAGATTTTTCTCACTTCCGTCCACGTGACCTTTTCAGGGAAATTTGAAACCAGATGGGTAACACGTCACTGTCCTGTTAATGATACACCGAACACTCCAGCCAGAAAGTCCAGGTTTTCAAATCAGAAATAAGGTGTTTTTTTCAAATATCTAAATAGATATTGATTTTCGGGTTTTGGCAGTGAGGAAAATGTAATAGATTCTTCGGGGCCTTGTCTGTCATTACAATTTGTCCGTTACAAACCTTTTGTGTTCCAGGAATGAACGTTGCTAAAATAGAATCAGCATTTTATTTATGTTCAACACCAAATTAAATACAAAAGTGTTTGTTCTGTCTGTCTGTCTGTCTGTCTGTCTGTCCGTCAGTCAGTCCATCTGTTATAAAGAATTTGAATAGTCAAATTTATTAATCTATGTATATTTTTATCAGTAACACGTTAAAATGAAACAAAAAGAAGAAAAACGGTACAAACAGGCGTTTAATTGTTTTAAAAAAAACATCGAACAATACGGAATGTACTAAAATTATTAACTAACAGTGAAAACTATTATTGTGGAATTTCTATGAGACTTGCAATGTAAAGTTTTACGTTTTGTGAGAGGCACCATGAAAAAAATAAACTATTATAACTACAGTAAGGTCCAAAACGTTACATATTAGTATATGCTTATGTTTCAAGAAAATAAAAAAATTATCAATAGAATGATAAATGCGGTTCCGCTTATGAAAGTGCGTTCATATCTAAATACACGTACATGTATATATGTTTCAGAGAATACCTATTACCAGAGATTATGTATAATCCTTGAACATTCCAGGTGATGTGTGTAATGTCTGATTCACCTATAGTCCGTCCCACAGGGAACGCCTTTTTTCATGCCAAGAAATTTACTACAAGTTATTTAATTCTGAGCTGATTGATATTTGTAAATTTGACACAAAAATAGTTTGTTTTTTTGTGGGGTTTTTTGTTATCACTTTTACTTCTCTTCTTACGTCAAACCAAACTTACATTATTTACAAAACACACTTTTGTAGAAAGATGGGACGGACTATAGGAATATGTATAATGATCACAGAAAAGTTCAGTTATTATACAAAATACCTGAAATTTAGTCAGTTATGTTATACATATTTCCAGAAAATGTTTCATCGACAATTGTAGATCAAAATGTTAAATTTCTAGACGTTTATATTTTTATGTCAGAGGCTAATAGAACATCGAAACACTTACATGTTTGTGTTACATAGATAAACGTTCGGGTCCTACTTCTTCCTTCGAGATAGCGTGACGTTGACAAAACGGTGTTCGAGATAGAGAGAGTTTATTGTAATTACACATTTATAGGTTTTTTGGTCTACAATTATGGATGAAACAATTTCAAGGAATATGTATAAAATCACTTTAAATTTCAGGTATTATGTATAACAACTATAATTGTCAGGGATTATACATAATTCCAAAGTGAATCAAACATTACACATATAACGTAAACCCTTGAGGGATTATACATAATTCCTGATAATACGTATTCCATGTAACATACACAAATTGATAATGTTAAATGACAGCATGTATGACGGTGAATGACATAAGAAGCAACTGTAAATAATATAAAACATGATTGGTAATCATACAAATATATACAAAAATACACTTTACAAAGGGTATATTGACGGGGTTCGAACTTACTGCACCAATTCGTATAGCATTTGATAGTCCGTAATATTAAATGTTCATCACCGTTCAACCAATGGAAATACATTTAACATTCTGGAAGCGCAACAGTTCTTTTATTATACATGTAGCCAATCGGATGCTTTTCTTGTGAACCAGCCATCAGCACTATGTTACTGTGTATACTAAAATATACTGAGACAAAATATTTCATTGGAAGTACTTCCAACCTATAAATATTGGCCCTTGAGCATGTGGTCGCTATATACATTGTATATTTTAAAACATGCTCTAGAATGCGGAAAAGAAATGTCCTTTGTATGGAGGTGGGTGTTATTCAATGTTTCCTTCACAGAGGTGTAACTGTACGTGTTTCTCTAAACATATTCATAACACAACCTCACATAATTATATTCAAGAAAGTGTCAGAATTGGGTAAAACAGAATCCTGATCGATATCGTTTGTTGGGTCTTACGTTTAGGTCAAGTTAACATTTCAGCCCGTGTAACGAAGAACTTAAATCTGTAGTCAAAGTGTTCCCTTTTGGGCAAATAACTAGACACTGTATGTGTACTCCTTCCTGTGAGCATTCCAGTGCAATCGTTTCCGATCTCAATGTTTCATAAACTGTAGACCTATTTTGTCTTCAGTGATTACAGTTTGACATTTTAAGACGTGCTCCTTTGTAATTTTCGCATAATAAAAAGGGTCAAACCATCGTTTGACAAACTATTCTAACGTATTGGTATTAGGTCAGTCTAACGCTTTAGACATTAACCACAACTGCCACATATTGCGTTGGCTAGTCTGATATTGTTTCGGTTAGTCTGATATTGTTTCGGTTAGTCTAGCGTTTTGGAATTTGACCACGATTGCCATATCTGGCATTGATGTTGAGATCACCAAGCGTCTTTGACTGTTTCTCTTTCCTGGAACCAGTGTCTCTATCTCTGGAAGAACTTCTCTCGGGGGTCTGTCTCCTGACACTGCCAGGCGAAGGTCGGGTTTCTCTCTCTGCGTGCCGCCGTGGGTGGCTGTTATCCCAGTATGGAGACTCAGTGTGCCGCCTTGGGCGGCTGTTATCCCTGTATGGAGACTGGCTTCGTCTGGGGACACTGCCTCCTTCTCTGCGAGAGTCTCTTCCAGCAGACTGACGCCTCGAGTTGTCCCGTCTCACGTCATCCTTCCTCACAGAATGCCCTCTTGACTGGCTGCCCCTTGGGAACTCGAAGTCTTCGTATTTTGTCGACGACCTGTCATCCCTTGTGGAACGATTCCTGGGACGGCTTTCCCGTTCTCGTGGGAATTCGAAGTCTTCGTATTTTCCCGAATGTCGATCGTCCCTTCTCGAATAAGTACCGTGTGGATAATCATATTCGTCGTATTTTGACTGTTGACGTTTAGCGTTGCCCTCCTGTCTGTAAGATCCCTTTTCAGAAGGTTGGCGCTTCGATGTTTCGCGCCTGACGTCATTGGTCACTGCTGACTGTTTCTTGTAATTCCTTCCATCCATGTCGTCGTCACTGGCCGGATATCGTCTGCTCTTTCCAGCAGACTGTCGTTTAGGATCTGCTCGTTTGAACTCCCCGCTTTTTTCAGACTGCGGTTTAGAATCTCGGCCTTGTCGAGCGCGATCGTAGTCGTCGTAAACCGGAAACTCTTTGCTCTTCTCCATGGAGTGACGCTTGGGAGTATCTCGTCTAAACTTGTTGTGTTCCACCGGGTACCCGCCACTGCTGCTGTCTCGACTGAAGGCGTCGTTTTTAAACGTAGCCGGATGTCTTCCATACTGATCCTTGACGATAAAAATGTCGGACTCTTTGTGATCGCTTTGAGAAACCTGGCTGTACGTCCTTGTTGAAGGACTGGGTTTTGGAGGGATAAAATCTCTACCTATGTGCACTTTGGAGTCATTGTAATATTTTTCCTTACTTGATGAATACACTGTTGATCCTGCATTGGTAGACCCTGCTTCCCTTTCCTTGGACAGTCTCTTCCTCCTGTGTTTGATGATACAGTAGATAGCAATGCCGACTAGCGCTAGAAAGATGAGACCACCTCCGATTGCTAGTCCAACAATGGCACCGATTGTAAGAGTCTGTCCATAGTATTCATTAACATTCTGCTCGAAGTCGATGTTTGGACCTGCAACAACAAGTAATTATTATTATACTGTATTCATACAGCAACCAAGACAGGGTTGTACCTAACGGGTGAAATATTGGCAAGAAGGCAATGGCTTCCTCCCAGAAATATATATATATATTTTTTAATCTGCCCATTAAACAAAAATATTATATTGCTGTGTCCCGATTTAGTTTTAGTTTTTTATTGCCCTCCACGGTCGCCCTAGTTATTTTCCGCTAGGTACTGCAATTAGGGCTGCAAGAAGGATATACATGGTCTTTAACTGCATCTATATTGAAGATATTTTTTCTCTCGTTCTCTCTGTGTTAGACATTTAACAGCTGTTGAATACATTGTACGCTTGGGGGAGAAAAATACTTTTAAAATGTATTTATTTATTATTTATTTTGTTTGTCATTAAAAACAACACTTCAGTTGAATACGAACCTTTAACAAGCAATTACCTACCTAAAGTGGCCATTTTGTTATTCTCTCAAAACATCTATGATTAAGCACTCACCTGTCTTAAGAGGTCACTTTAATATTGTCCCAAATTAATAATGTAACGTTGATTGTTTTGGTGGGGGGGGGGGGGGGATGCTTTATATTCGTGACTGTTTTATATAGAGTTCACTGTCATTTTAAACTACACATGTCTATATGTTGTCTAATTAATGTACACTAAATAACATTAAATTTGAACAATAGAACCATTAACATATTCACGCTCGTTTGACAGAATCCAAAGGATGTTTTGGACATGAAATGCATTATAAATTGTGTGTGTTATCGATACTTTAAATCCTCCATTATAGAAATATACATCGTTTGAAAGCGAATATATATATATATATATATATATATATATATGCCAAAGTCATATAAATTAAACTATAATGTGGTCCTACCTTGATCAGTTGTGACCATGATGCTGAATTTGTACGTCCTCGCCGACGTGGACTGTTTGACCAGTTCAAACATGACAGACGTTTTCAGCTCCCACCTCATACCTGGGCCATCATCGCTCGTTAGAACGTGCTAAAATATAGGTAAAACACATAGCCTATATATGTCGTATGTGTACATAATTATACAGAAAACCAACACAAAAATGTAAATAAAAATACAGTACATAAACGCATAACCCCAAAACATACTTAAAAACATACAACAAAAATATTTAACAATTTAAACTTAAAAGCATAACAATATAAAATATACAAAAACAAAATGTGTACATGAATTAAAAATCTGTAAACCTGACATTAAGAACCTAAAAGGGTTACATCTTACAATATGAACAGCTTTCAAAAAATGTAATCCCGAGAAATTATTAAAAACTGAAATTTTAATAAAACTGAAATTTTACGATTGTTTTTAACACGACGGTTGGTAGTTTTAAATGGATTTAATTTTTTAATGTGGATTTAAATTCACTGACATCTTAAAAACAATTTGAATAATACAGAGTACGTTTTATGTGGGAAGCCATGCTAAGAAGGCATGCTTTGAGTAAAGGAATTATTGATAGCTATAGGAAGTGTTTTCTTTAACTTTTTAAAGTATGTTTTCAATTAAATATTGCAGTTTAACACTAACACTATGTATATAACACTAAACCTTTCCAAGTGGGCCTTGAAACTTAATATTATCATACGTCACTCCATTTCGTTAACAAATATTTTATAGAACTGCATTTTCTTTCATATGTTTATCCCTTATTAACGGACTTTATCAAATAACTTAAAACAAACACAATTACATATAAGTAAAATATGCAAAATAATGTAGGCCTACTCATGGGCGTACATAGGATTTTGAAAAGGGGGGTTCCAAAATAGATTGCAGAGATATTGGGCATATATTTCTATGTTGAGTAAATATAATAATGTCAGATATCAATGTCAGATATATTAAATTATAAAAAAAGCGATTTCAGGGGGGGGGGGGGGTCCGGTCGAACCCATCGAACCACCCCCCCCCCCCCCCCCCCCCCCCCCCCCCCCCCTATGTACGCCCATGCTACTGTATCTTATAACGGTTTAGAATCAGTACAAATAGCCATGCAAATTATCATTTTTAAGTAATGTCATCATTGGATAAGGGAAATGTGAAGGATAATTGCAAACTACATAATATTTGTTGACTGCTTAAGTTCGCTCAGTAAGCATTGTCTAAAACACCCGATCTAGAGTGATCATGGAGATAAATAAACTTCAAGTATCGGTTCAAAAACTATCGTTTTGACGAAAAACCATACGCCGTCATATTTATCATTTCATGGTGATTAGTCTACTAACTACCGGTACGGTAAACGGTAAATATTCGACATTGCAAAAATATTCATATCCGTGATATTATCAGCCAGGCTGTCAGGTCTAGAACACGCTGGTCTGCTGGTTATATATATATATATATATATATATATATATATATATATATATATATATATATATATATATATATATATACACAGACAGATTTAATTGCTTCCTTGTTAGAGAATAATTGCACGTATTCACTTCTAATGATGACTCACAACTTATTTACTGCTTCGTGAATGGGATCTATAGATCTAAGATCAGCTACAAGTTGTCTCATGATACTTCATATATAATTTAATGTTAAATTCGTAGTTTAAATGTGGAGTAAGTTAATTTTGTATTGGATACCGTACAACACTTCATACCACACCACACAACACAATACTACTTGTTTAGTTATTTTCATTTGATGAAAATGATCTTAAATGCACACATTTGTGATTAAATGTTATTGGTGATGGTGATAAAGGATGCTTAGATAAAACATGTATTTGTCATTAGTTTCCTGCATGAAGGTGACTGAACGCATTGCCATGTTTGTTTCCGTTAATACGATTAAGTCAAAGTGTAAAGATACTATCCGCATATCTTATGCAGTGTGCGCATGCCTAGAACATTTCCCGGAAGCATAAAATCCAAACACAGCGAATATACTACATTACCATAAATGGTTGCATGCACTACTAGTAGTAGTTTATGACCACACACAAAAAAACCGTTCTATTGTTAAAATATTTCAAAATGTGCACAAAACATATTTTCTTCTCCAAAGTAGTCGTTTGTATATCTATAGGTAAAGTACCAACAGATGTTTAAAATGGTTGTACAGTTGTACAGTATACATCCCAGTGTGTTCAGAATATTTTGACATGAGACTTTGTACAATTTAATTTTTGTTATCTATTAATATAATTTTCAGCAGCAATAAAAATGATTTCTAACTGCATATGTATGTGTGCATTGACAACCAATCCCTTAATAACCACACAATTCAGCAGAATCTCACATTTATTTATTTATCACTTTTCACGTAATTGTACATTCGGGTTTGCCCCACAATCACAGAACCATGACAACAGCATACGACGAATACAGCCTACTAATAACTGTGCGACAGTATATTAATCACCACGATAACCGATCAACATGCAAGGCCAACTCAAATACTTTACATGCCTTTCTGTTTTGTGGCTGGAAACAAAATAAGAAAGAAATACCTAATTAAACGTTGTTCTGAAGATCTTGTTGGAGACAATCTGCTATAGTGGCGATATATATCTTAATCATCGTTCTCATTGTTATCGTGAATATCGTTATAGTGATCATCGTCATCATCATCATCGTAATTATCATTACAATCGTAACTGTCACCATCATCATCATTATGTTCATAATCAGCAGTATCGTGTTATAGTAATATACATCATCACATTCATTATCATCATATCCAAACATTTTACAATTTTTTATAGTTTGAAAATAAATAATTCATTATGATTTATTGAACTCCTGTAATACACAGGGTTTATTACACATATGATTAGTATTTATGACATAATTATATGTAATATACACTGTACGTTATATGCATAATTAATACCCCCAAACTACTCACTATACAGTAGATACAGTGACGCATGTATGTAATACACACTGTACATTTTTCACACACAATATGCACTATACATTATACATTATACCCTGTTAATAATACACACTGTACATTACATACACGATTAATACCCTGTAAATAATACATACTGTACACTTCAGAAATGATTAATATCCATGTAATATACACTAGTCATTTCATACATTATTAATAGTCATGTAACACACACTTTACATTGCATGCACATAATTATTAATACCCATGTAATACACACTATACATTACCTGTATTATTAATACCCATGTAATACACACCGTACATTACGTGCATTATTAATATCATGTAATACACACTGTACATTACATGTATTATTAATACCCATGTACATTACATACATAATACCCATGTAATACACACTGTACATTACATACATAATACTCATATAATACACACTACATTACAAACATGAATGACATCATGTCGCTTACCCTGGGATGGGCCGATGATGTGCTGTCGTACACTTTGAGTTGAATGCCGCGGTCGTTGAACAAGACGTCGGTGACGTAGACGAAGAGTCTTCTGTTTCCGAGCTCCGCCCTCAGCCTGATGACGCACCTATCACGTGACCCGGAGCCGGCGTTTTGAAATGGCGGATTTGCCCACACTTTGACAATGTCTAGGTCGGTAACAGTATAATCACCAGCATGGTCGCAGTCAGAGCTTTCCATGTTCACTGTCAGAGAAAAACAAAGGAAAGAAATGTTTTATTTAACGACGTACTCAACACATTTTATTTACGGTTATATGGCGTCAGACATATTATGGTTAAGGACCATACAGATATTGAGAGAGGAAACCCGCTGTCGCCACTTCATGGACTACTCTTTTCGATTAGCAGCAAGGGATCTTTTATATGCACCATCCTACAGACAGGGTAGTACATACCACGGCCTTTGATATACCAGTCGTGGTGCACTGGCTGGAACGAGAAATAGCGTAATGGGGCCACCGACGGGGATCGATCTCACACCGACCGCGCATCGAGCGAGCGTTGTACCACTGGGCTACGTCCCCCCTCCCCCCAAACCCCCCCCCCCCCAAAAAAAAAACCCCAAAGGAAACAGTGTATCACTTTAGGGCAGGATACGTTTTTAACTAACAGTTTGTAAGATGGAATGATTGTGACTGGCACTGGGGGGTGGGGGGTGGGGGGTGGGGTGGCCTTTAGGGTGGTTCTGGCATTGACCACGAACCTCTGTTAAGTAACTACCAAAGTGTGTCTCTGTGTGTGTGTGGGGGGGGGGGGGGGGGTGTATTTTAAACGAGGTAGATGCATCATTAGGGTCAGTTTGAAGAATAAAAATGTTTTAGAAGTGGCCGCTTGAGCATGTTTTACTGAAGTACAATAATATAGGGAATCAATTAAAACAAATACCTATAAACCAATTTCAGTTTGTACGACTGCACGTGCGATACTTCGCTATAATATTTATTTACTACAAATAACTATATATTAATCGATTCCATATATAATTTATATATAATTAACTCAATAATATCAAAATTGTAACGTTCTGCCACTTGGTGTAAACGGTGGTCTCTCTAATAATATCACTAGTTGAGAAAGACTTAGATATTTTTGTTAAATGTTGGCTAAAACCTATATAAATACGGTACTAAACTCTCTATAGTGACTAAGTCATGGGTTTCCTCAAGTGTTGTTAACCAATTTCTCAAGCCCATTGCTGAAGAAACGGCATCAAAATGACCATATAAACAAAATTCTGTTCAATAAAAATCCCATATAAAGAAAGGATAATTTCTGTATTCATTTCATTTCATTTCAACTTATTTTGGTGCTTATATCCATTTAAGGTTCAAGCACGCTGTCCTTGGCACACAACTCGGATATATGGATTAATTGTTAGTGGTTAGTGAGAAAAAAGAGAGGGTGTAATGGCCTTACACCTACTCATTGGGTCGTTAGAACTCGCTCTGGTGGGAGCCGATACCAGGCTGGGAACCCAGTACCGACCAGCCTGTAATTTATGTAATAACACCCACGACATGTTTTGGAATTAATTAGTCACTGAGAATCATTCCTAAAAAAAACCCACCGCTATTTCATAGGTTATTCCTTTTAATGAAAAACAGCACACACTAGTGACTACGGCCGCCTGTATGTGCCATTCGCAATGGTTGGAACGGGAAATAACTGTAAGGGTCTACCCAGTGACCCGCTGTTATTTGTGTGGAAGCTGTTGAAGCTCTAAGTTGTTGCTCTAAATTATTGTATTGCTGATAAGCTAATAGCTTAAAGCAATAAAATAACTGAATTGAAAGACTAGTAGTCGGTAACAGATTCATAAACTGGTGAGTCATTGCGTAAACGAAAGCACATTCACTTACAATATATCTTTATCTTCAAAGTGGGTCAACTCTTTAGCCACCGTGGAATGACAGCGAAACGTATTTGCTCTATATTTTGTAAACTTACACGTGTATAGAACGAACAAAAAAGACAAAAGAATGTTTAAGGAAGGATGGAATGTTTTATTTAATGACGCACTACATATTAATTGCGATTATATGGCGTCCCACGCAATGGGCTACCCTTCCCGAGTAGCAGCAAGGGGTCGTTTATATACAGCATCCTACAGACAGGATAGTACATACCACAGCCTTTGTTACACCAGTTGTAGAGCACTGGCTGGAACAAGAACTAGCCCACAGACGGGGATGGATCCTAGAGCCACCGCGCACCAGGCGAGCGTTATAGCACAGAGCCGCCCATTCAATAGTCCTTGGCCGGTACGTAGCTCATCGAGCGGCCAGATCTAGCTCAGTCGGTAGAGCGCTCGCCTGACGTGCTTGCGTCGTAGGATCGAACCACCTCAGTGGACCCATTCTCCGATTGGGGTTTTTCTCCGTTCCAATTAAAACCCCACGACTGGTATATCAAAGTATGTAGTATGTGCTGACTGACATGACACATTGCTTAAATTTAAACCAAGATTAAGAATGTCTGCGTAGACCCGCGTTTGTAAATATGCCTATTTAAATGTCATTGCTCATGTATTTATACAAACCAAGAACATATTATACGTACATGTACATGGGTATATTTGCATTCATAGTCAATAAATGATTGTTATTTTCGTTGCCTTAATAAATTCATAAAATTTAGACCAAGAAAATTAATACAACCTGCATGCACTTGGAAATTTAATACATTGCATTCTTAATTAGGGAAAACAATAACACTTATTTCTTATCTATCGTGAAATCTATGACCACTAGATAAACTGACTGATGTCATGATGTCATGATCTGCAGTAATTGTTTACGTTTAATGGTGTTAACACCGTGGGTCTACTGCAGTACCGTTATCTACATGTTTACCTGTCAGGTAAATATTTGTTGAGTAACGAGGCGCGGCATATTAGTGTGTTTATCTCCACTCATATTGTACACGTGTCATGTACTCTTAACTATTTCTGTGCTGACGTTTTGATCTTTTCCTCATACTTTCTATCATATACTCGACACAATTAATTAAGGGACATTAGGTATTCTTGGCTTTTTTAAAAATAAGTTGTTTTTTTAAAGCAGATTCTTCCTTTGTAATGCTAGGGTCAGACTACCAATTGTCAGCACAAAGTTGTCCAATTTTCTGCTGTCACGACTTCTACGACTGTCCAGTTGCTAGTCTGAGCGCTCTTACTACTCGATTATCGTCGTATAACCTATTAGTTGTTAAACTGAGCGCACCCGTCGGGAGTTGGGAAAATTACAACGCAACCATCGAGTTGTCCAACTTCGCCGTAACAGTTGACAGTCTGAGCCTAATCTAGTACGAACAGACGTGGAACGAATCCTAGGCGAATGAGGTGCAATGGTCCTTAGGTTCATTCCACCTTGGTGGACACAATGTTCGTTTACCCTCGTCCAAACCAGTGACCCAATTACCATGGTATGTGCTATCATGTCGGTGGAAAGCGAATGTAAAAGACCCCTTGTTGTTATTTGTTAAGAGTAGCCAGTGGGGGTGCATAATCTAAGAACACCTCTCTTGAATAGGTTCTGAGGTGATCGAGAGAAAGGGAAAAGCTTCTCGAATGAGACGACAGCTGTAAAAGATAAGATGTCGACCGAACCGTGTTCGCTGTAATAAATATGAGTATTATATCAATGTTAGAACAACCCGGCGATGGGAGGGAAGGATCAGCATTAAAAATGTTTTCTCTTAGCTTGCATGCTATATTCACTAGAAACTTATTGCTCAATAATGAAATGCTGGGTACGATTTTTAAAGTCGCATACCAACTCATGAAAATAACACTAAGTTTGGATAATGTACAAATCGGTAACACATCTGAACAAAGTTACAATAGAGTCTGAGACTTTGAAATGGGGAAATATCCTTTAACACACACACACACACACACACACACACACACGCACACACACAAGACGGCAATAACCAATAGAATATAAGTATTTGTCTGATTTTACTTATTATGGATGGCTCTGATAGTGAACAATCTGCCGTAGTGTTTAAAAACTATTGTCAGAGTAGTGGAAACTGGTGCTATATATAGCAGTTGATTGTTGTAAACGTACTAACACACTTGTAAGTCAGTCTAATCCATGTCCTAATTATACAGGATTGGTTATTAGTGCCATTGGACTAATTATAGTAAGTCATGCCAACTGACTAATTATATTGGGTAATTTGCTAGCTTACGTTCTTTTCAAAATAGATGTAGCCTACTGCTGTGTACATTATTATTAATATGAACTTACAGTATATTATTATACATCACACACACACACACACACACACACATACACACACACACAGAGAGAGAGAGAGAGAGAGAGAGAGAGAGAGAGAGAGAGAGAGAGAGAGAGAGAGAGAGACGTACAAACACGTGTATACACATACATACAAACACGTGTGTATATAGACAAACACAAACACGTGTACACACACAAACACACTCACGCACACACAGACACTGGTACGTACAAACACGTGTATACAAACATAATTTAGTGTGAAACACATGTCTAAAATTGTTATTTGCGATGTTGGCGTTGTGTGCATGTAGCCATCTTTAATTTGAAAACCTGGAGTTGTTAACTTAAAATTAAAACTTCACCAACACAGGATCCTTAAAGTCATTAAAGTATATTAAGAGTTCATCATGATCAAATCAAGCTATAAAAGTATATATTCTAACTTTCTTCTGTCTTTGTAGATGACTAATAGTGAACAACATGAACTTCGGGTAGGTCTGAGCCAAACAGCGTGTGCTCTCAGGTAAATATATATATACAATAGAAAACTGTTTACTTTCACAAGGTAAGTATTTACTGTCGGTATTTAGTCACTGTGTTCATATCTTTTAGGAGAGAAAGTTGGGGGTTTTTTTTTCTTTGTTGCAGGTTTTAAGGATATATATTTTAACCAGTGAAGAGAGATTCCACATATAACACTGAATACTTAAGTTAAGCATATAGCTTTCAACTCAATAACAATATCGCGAACGATTTTAAATGTTTGATATCTGTATACGATGAATATAGCACGAAGAATATGCAGTATATGTACTGCAGCGTGCTAACACTTTTTATTCAGCCGGTGTTTGATATTTTTATAGCCAGGTATTATTTATGCCTGGCTGAGCACGGGCAGCCTACATTCCAGCTTCGAGTGTTTGAAATCCACCGTGCTCAGTTACAAATACACCACTAGAGTGGCTTCGGGTCTTATCTTGTAACACAGGGCAGTGGGAATCAGGTTATAATAAATACACCCGTGTAGTGTGTGCGCGTGTGTGTGAGTTCACAAATACATCTATAGTATACATATAAACGGTTACTATATTATAATAAATACACCCGTGTAGTGTGTGCGCGTGTGTGTGTGTGAGTTCACAAATACATCTATATTATACATATAAACGCTTACTATATTATAATAAATACACCCGTGTAGTGTGTGCGCGTGTGTGTGTGTGAGTTCACAAATACATCTATATTATACATATAAACGGTTACTATATTATAATAAATACACCCGTGTAGTGTGTGCGCGTGTGTGTGAGTTCACAAATACATCTATATTATACATATAAACGGTTACTATATTATAATAAATACACCCGTGTAGTGTGTGCGCGTGTGTGTGAGTTCACAAATACATCTATAGTATACATATAAACGGTTACTATATTATAATAAATACACCCGTGTAGTGTGTGCGCGTGTGTGTGTGTGAGTTCACAAATACATCTATATTATACATATAAACGCTTACTATATTATAATAAATACACCCGTGTAGTGTGTGCGCGTGTGTGTGAGTTCACAAATACATCTATATTATACATATAAACGCTTACTATATTATAATAAATACACCCGTGTAGTGTGTGCGCGTGTGTGTGAGTTCACAAATACATCTATAGTATACATATAAACGGTTACTATATTATAATAAATACACCCGTGTAGTGTGTGCGCGTGTGTGTGTGTGAGTTCACAAATACATCTATATTATACATATAAACGCTTACTATATTATAATAAATACACCCGTGTAGTGTGTGCGCGTGTGTGTGAGTTCACAAATACATCTATATTATACATATAAACGCTTACTATATTATAATAAATACACCCGTGTAGTGTGTGCGCGTGTGTGTGAGTTCACAAATACATCTATATTATACATATAAACGCTTACTATATTATAATAAATACACCCGTGTAGTGTGTGCGCGTGTGTGTGAGTTCACAAATACATCTATATTATACATATAAACGCTTACTATATTATAATAAATACACCCGTGTAGTGTGTGCGCGTGTGTGTGAGTTCACAAATACATCTATATTATACATATAAACGCTTACTATATTATTTATTTACTCATGAATGTATTATCGAAGCCAGTAGGAATATGGGTGGAGTCACTGATGAGCCAGAAATGTACTTCTTACTTGGGGACTACAGACTTAATTCTTCTAATATATATAGATAGATAGATAGATAGATAGATAGATAGATAGATAGATAGATAGATAGATAGATATAGATATATCAAATGTTTATTATTTTATTTATTTATTAGTGAATAAATAAAAATAACTGTTAAAACAGCTGTGAAAAGTTCTCCCAAAACCACATCATCATGTCAGACGCTTCCTTCTCCGACCCCCCTCCGCCCTCCAGTTCAAATATTGTTCATTCTGACATGTTATCTTTTACCATTGACATATTCATGATACTGCACCTCCGGCGACCGCTCTGTCAGAGACCTACATCCCGTCCCGTGTGAATAAACCAAAAGGTGTAACTTTAAGCAATACCTTTGTCCAATACCTGTGTTCATTTATTCCGTGCAGTGAATCTGCTGTGGGGTCAACGTTTACATGTGCTGTGAATAGGCTATAGGGTTTAGAGGTACAGTGAATATAAGCGTGTCTTACAGACCGCAGACATTCGTCAAAGAGATTAGAAGAAGGAAAAACACCAGGTGATATGACGCGACCCGGAATCCCAACAACGAACACCACCTTCCTCGGACTCGCGTGTCTCCGCCAGTGTCTGTCGAGATCTGTACACAGACGTGTTACATCCACTTATTAAACCTTTTACACGTCTTACACTTACATCTACTGTTTACGTTTTAAAAACTAAATAAATATGTACATAATAGGCCTAGATCTACAACAACTTGTTCAGTAACATTCTCCATAGATGTAGATATAATGAAACATGGAATACGTCCTACAATAAGCTACACCATTTGGGCTTACTGCAAATTAAAGAGACATGCACGTAACTATATTATTCAAGGACATTTAGCATATGATACATATACCATAACCACATCAAGCGCAGTTTACACAGGCCTACGTTTACTGCATCTACTTGAAGGACATTCCACATACATGTAAGATATACAACTACTTGAAAGACAGTTTGCATACATGTAAGTTCTACAACTACTTGAAAGACGGTTTGCATACATGTAAGTTCTACAACTACTTTAAACAAAGTTTACATACATGTAAGTTCTACAACCACTTGAAAGACAGTTTACATACATGTAAGTTCTACAACCACTTGAAAGACAGTTTGCATACATGTAAGTTCTACAACTACTTGAAAGACAGTTTGCATACATGTAAGTTCTACAACTACTTTAAAGAAAGTTTGCATACATGTAAGTTCTACAACTACTTGAAAGAAAGTTTGCATACATGTAAGTTCTACAACTACTTGAAAGACGGTTTGCATACATGTAAGTTCTACAACTACTTGAAAGACAGTTTGCATACATGTAAGTTCTACAACTACTTGAAAGACAGTTTACATACATGTAAGTTCTACAACTACTTGAAAGACAGTTTACATACATGTAATTCTACAACCACTTGAAAGACAGTTTACATACATGTAAGTTCTACAACCACTTGAAAGACAGTTTACATACATGTAAGTTCTACAACCACTTGAAAGACAGTTTACATACATGTAATTCTACAACCACTTGAAAGACAGTTTACATACATGTAAGTTCTACAACCACTTGAAAGACAGTTTACATACATGTAAGTTCTACAACCACTTGAAAGACAGTTTACATACATGTAAGTTCTACAACCACTTGAAAGACAGTTTACATACATGTAATTCTACAACCACATACATGTAAGTTCTACAACCACTTGAAAGACAGTTTACATACATGTAAGTTCTACAACTACTTGAAAGACAGTTTGCATACATGTAAGTTCTACAACCACTTGAAAGACAGTTTACATACATGTAAGTTCTACAACTACTTGAAAGACAGTTTGCATACATGTAAGTTCTACAACTACTTTAAAGAAAGTTTGCATACATGTAAGTTCTACAATTACTTGAAAGAAAGTTTGCATACATGTAAGTTCTACAACCACTTGAAAGACAGTTTACATACATGTAATTCTACAACCACTTGAAAGACAGTTTACATACATGTAAGTTCTACAACCACTTGAAAGACAGTTTACATACATGTAAGTTCTACAACCACTTGAAAGACAGTTTACATACATGTAATTCTACAACCACTTGAAAGACAGTTTACATACATGTAAGTTTTACAACCACTTGAAAGACAGTTTACATACATGTAAGTTCTACAACCACTTGAAAGACAGTTTACATACATGTAAGTTCTACAACCACTTAAAAGACAGTTTACATACATGTAATTCTACAACCACTTGAAAGACAGTTTACATACATGTAATTCTACAACCACTTGAAAGACAGTTTACATACATGTAAGTTTTACAACCACTTGAAAGACAGTTTACATACATGTAAGTTCTACAACCACTTGAAAGACAGTTTACATACATGTAATTCTACAACCACTTGAAAGACAGTTTACATACATGTAAGTTTTACAACCACTTGAAAGACAGTTTACATACATGTAAGTTCTACAACCACTTGAAAGACAGTTTACATACATGTAAGTTCTACAACCAATTGAAAGACAGTTTACATACATGTAAGTTCTACAACCAACTACTTGAAAGACAGTTTACATACATGTAAGTTCTACAACCACTTGAAAGACAGTTTACATACATGTAATTCTACAACCACTTGAAAGACAGTTTACATACATGTAAGTTCTACAACCACTTGAAAGACAGTTTACATACATGTAAGTTCTACAACCACTTGAAAGACAGTTTACATACATGTAATTCTACAACCACTTGAAAGACAGTTTACATACATGTAAGTTTTACAACCACTTGAAAGACAGTTTACATACATGTAAGTTCTACAACCACTTGAAAGACAGTTTACATACATGTAAGTTCTACAACCACTTGAAAGACAGTTTACATACATGTAATTCTACAACCACTTGAAAGACAGTTTACATACATGTAATTCTACAACCACTTGAAAGACAGTTTACATACATGTAAGTTTTACAACCACTTGAAAGACAGTTTACATACATGTAAGTTCTACAACCACTTGAAAGACAGTTTACATACATGTAATTCTACAACCACTTGAAAGACAGTTTACATACATGTAAGTTTTACAACCACTTGAAAGACAGTTTACATACATGTAAGTTCTACAACCACTTGAAAGACAGTTTACATACATGTAAGTTCTACAACCACTTAAAAGACAGTTTACATACATGTAACTTCTACAACCACATACATGTAAGTTCTACAACCACTTGAAAGACAGTTTACATACATGTTAGTTCTACAACCACTGGAAAGACAGTTTACATACATGTAAGTTCTACAACCACATACATGTAAGTTCTACAACCACTGGAAAGACAGTTTACATACATGGATGTGGTGTATGTCTACAACTGATTAGACGACATTGTACACACATGTATGACGACATTGAACACACATGTATGACGACATTGTACACACATGTATGACGACATTGTACACACATGTATGACGACATTGTACACACATGTATGACGACATTGTGCACACAAGTATGACGATCCCGAAAATAATTGAGGAAATGATTAATTGCTCCCCTTACTTAGATTCTGTGGAGCCATTTAAAATAGATTACCATGTTGATACTATATAAATTCACATAGTAATGGGAACTAAAAATGACTCTCTTTCAACTAGTTTCAGGGGTGTAACCGTGTTCTGGGAGCGATAGTGGTTGCTCCCATTAAATGGCGAGGTGTGTGTATGTACTACAACTACTTCAAGGACATTGTTCATACATGTATAGCATTTTCAAAAGTAATTACATGTAATACGTGTTCCCCAAGGGCATGTACATACACGTTCTACAGATAGGTTACTTCGAGGACTTTTTTTTCTAGTTTGTCTCTTGTAAAAATGTCAAACGTAAAGACCAACAGAAATGAATTATAGTACATATCCACGCGAGCAACGCACCCACCGTGCCTGATTAAAAGGAAAATGAGACAAAGCATTGTCATAGCAAGGATTTTATAATGGCGGTAGGGTGGAAGACGCAACCATATGCGATGTATTATGGGGCAACAGAAAAATAAAAAAAGATAGTGCGGAAAAAAAAAAGAGTATGAACCAACAGGTTCCATTACAGACGCTTTGACTTTTATTAAATATACCAATGCTATCATTAATAATGCATGTATTAAGTAATATTTAGGAATGTTTAGAAAGAAAATTTACCACATGAGCAGGAATGTGGGACAATTATTGCCACTATTTTAGAATATAATTAGTTGTTAGTTTAGCGTTAATTGTTATTGACATTTAATAATTCGGCCCGGTAGACCGTCTCCCTTTCCATATGATCAACGTAATCAGTCCGA
This sequence comes from Gigantopelta aegis, assembly GCF_016097555.1. Classification (NCBI taxonomy): domain Eukaryota; kingdom Metazoa; phylum Mollusca; class Gastropoda; order Neomphalida; family Peltospiridae; genus Gigantopelta; species Gigantopelta aegis. The sequence continues at coordinate 5,529,255 of NC_054701.1, forward strand.
ACTCCAGCATTTAAAATATGTTTATAAATCAAAATATGATCTCTCTCACTCTTCATGTGTATGTGCGTGTCTGTCCCTCCCCCCCCCCCTCTCTCTCTCTCTCTCTCTCTCTCTCTCTCTCTCTCTCTCCAACCAGTGATCCATAACTGGTTCAACAAAGGCCATGGTTTGTGCTATCCTGCCTGTGGGAAGCGCAAATAAAAGATCCATTGCTGCTAATCGGAAAGAGTAGCCCATGTAGTGGCGACAGCGGGTTTCCTCTCAAAATCTGTTTGGTCCGTAATCATATGTCTGACGCCATATAACCGTAAATAAAATGTGTTGAGTGCGTCATTAAATAAAACATTTCTTTATTTTTTTTCTTTTCTTCTCTTTTTCTACCCCCCCCCCCCCCCCCCCCCCCCCCCCCCCCCCTCTCGCTCACTCTTCTGCACACACCATGTGCAAATAAAATACGAAATGATGCAACAGAGTGCTTTCTAAATACCGGTCTTGCGTAATCCCACTAATACTAGGTAATCCGTCTGGTGTAGTTGTTCGTCCAGTTTACTTAAAGGGTCAGGGTAATGGTTCGTCGACCTCATTATTTGTTCAGTTGAGAATCAAGGTGCTATTTCCCTGACCTTGAATCTAAAGGTACGTTATCACTCGACGACTTACAGTAACATGTAGCGTATAATGTGTCTGTGATTAGCAGATGTGCCAGGAAGAATTGTAAATCCTGGAAGGTTTTTTTAATCATAGATGATTATAGGTGCTTTTTAGAAGGTTAAATTTATATCATATTTTAACAATGGAATGAGAAAATGTTTTACATCACGCCTCCAGTCGCCCATTCCACCCCATCCTCATAGTTTGGATCATTCGCAGGAAGTAAAAAACGATCCAGCTGATCAAGAGTTCAGAAATCAGAATGTAGATACAGAGCCACAATTAGTAGGTAACAGTTACCACTCACATGATTTTTATCAATGGTACCGTTTTAATGGGTTTAAAAAAAAACACACCAAAAAACCTAACCCAGATCAGAACATATCCATAGATTTTAGCATATCAATCAGGACAGTGAGGTATAATTATAACCTTCTCAGCCTTTTGGAACAAGAAGCTCTGATGAGACTCCATACGAACCACAACTGACTGAATGCTAAAAAAAAAAAACCTTTCAAGTCAGCACCTTTAACAGCTTGTGGCTGTGACCTGAAAGACCTACCAAGGGAGCACATGCTATATACAGTAAGTGTCTAGCCTATCAAAGACTGCGACAATCCGAGTGACCCATCAAGACTCTCCTGTACACCAAGCTCTGTGGTGACAGAGGTGAACTGGAAAAGACGAGTCATTTTATCCCACAGACTACTGGTGTAGTTTGTGAAAGAAGAAGAAAAGATAAGGAGAAGAAGAAGAAGAAGAAGAAGAAGGACACGAAGAAAAAGAAAAGGATAAGAATACGAAAAAGGCAGAGGAGAAGAACTAGGAGAAAGGAAAGAAAACGATGAAAAGAAGTCTAACATCTTCCATTTTCCCTCACTTCAACTGCCACCCAGTTGTTTCGTGTTCGCTAGGGCTGCTAAACAGTTGAGTATGATGTAGAGTATAGTTCCATCTGTATTTGGCATTACCGTATCTAGCATAATGTCAAAGAGGTTGTCCAAAAGAAAACAAAAAACCGGACCAGGGCTCAATTATACTGGGTGTTCGCCAGTTAGAACATATGCCACTTATAAACTAAAAAAAGTTAACATTTTCCTCTTTTTTTCCGTGGTGAGACAAGTCCTCCCTCTCAGCCACGCTAGGTACTCCCTGCATACGTGACGAAACGTTATTGTCATTTGACTGACATTGACGACCACTAATATAATACGTGTGAATCATACAATACCGTAAAACTGCACCGCAAAACGATATTTTATATATTTAGTCGTGTGTCATGAATCAGCACGCACTAATTTAACTTCCGTGATGAGGCGGGATGGGTTGTATATATACATTGAGGACATTCCCGCGACTCGGGGCGGGATGTAGCCCAATACTAGTGGTAAAGCCACGCCCAATCCCGTCGGTGGGCCCATTGTGTTATTTCTCGTTCCAGCCAGTGCACCACGATTGTATACCAAAGGCCGTGCTATGTGCTATCCTGTCTGTGGGATGGCGCATAGAAAAGATTCCTTGCTAGTAATGAAAACAAATGTAGCGGGTTTCCTCACTGAGACTATATATAAAAATGATCAAACTTTTGACATCCAATAGTAGATGATTAATAAATGGATGTGCTCTAGTGCTGTCGTTAAACAAAACAAACTTTTCTCAGTGATGCAACCCCAAACGTTGATACAAGTGATTCAAAAGCAAGTTCATTCAGTAATGGGTGCGACTGAGATTTGAAGAATGAATTTCATTGTGTTATAGTATGTCAGTTCGGGCGACAAACTTAATGTGGGGGTTTTACTTTTTTACTCAGATTTTAACAAATATTTTCACATTTAAGCGCTGGAACACAATCAGTATTTGTAGCAATAAGGGAAAAATTTATTCTGTTATATTATATATGTATATTTGTATTCTTCAGATGCCATCGAACGATGGCCCCGGGTGCAATAAAAGTTCTGCTTTGTTCTGTTCAGTTCTGAAGGGTCTAGTACTAATTATATTAACGTTATCATCACAATGGGCTGATTAGTTTCAATAATGAGCCCATTCAATAGGCGCCGACCCGACACTACTGGGTAACAAAGCATAACAGTATGAACATCAAAAGCAACATAATGATCTCCCAATTTCTAAAATTGTTGATCCGCCCCTGGCCATTACAGAATAGAACTTTATTCGCTGGGAACACCATCGGTGTTACATTTGAGGTGGTTTACAAACATTTCGGCAGCAAGTATACTGCTTAAAAGAATAATAGAATCAAACATTCGAATAACCAAATAACAGTGATTGATTACATTGCATGTAAATATTAAGATTAAGAAGGTGCAGCAGAAGAGAAAAAAACATAAATCACTTTTGCAATTACCTGTATGTTGAGTTTACTTATTAAATACACCATCTTACACCATATGTTGAGGTTTTGTGGCACACTAACATTATACTTCCCTATGTACTGAGAGGTGCAGTTAATAAATGATTGAATTACTGAATTGGGGACACATTTTCTTGAAGTTCAAAAGTAACTTTATAATCCCTCTTCAAAGGGTGGTGGCATTTAAGTACGTAAGACCTAGAGGTAACGTGAACGGAAAAGAATGTTTGTTTAATGACGTTGACACATTGTTTCGAGTAACCGGCGTGCAATAGGTGTCACGGATATGGCTGGTGTGACATATTGTTATTATATCACAAAGTGTGGTACGAGGGACGTATGCTACAGAGGTTATTCTAGCTCATAATGAATCACATTTTTATTTTATTTTTTGTTCTTAGATATCATATATTATTATTTAAGCTTAAGCACGTTTCCCTGGTAATACACATATTAGTGTCGGTCTAAGACGAGTTAATGATTAGACGATGGTATGTGTAGAGTGTGTGTGTGTGTGTGTGTGAGAGAGAGAGAGAGAGAGAGAGAGAGAGAGAGAGAGAGAGAGAGAGAGAGAGAGAGAGAGAGAGAGAGAGAGAGAGAGAGAGAGAGAGAGAGGTGGGATGTGTGCGAAAGAAGTGAAAGTGAGTGCCTTACAAAGGAATGTTTAGTCACTAAACCGTGAAGGCCGACCATGACTTGGTGACATGACAGCTACCTCTGCTAGATAGATACGTAATATATTACATACGTATGTATAACATTACGTCTGTAGTATTCACAGGTATTATGTGCACTCATACTCACATTCCTTTGTGGGTGTCGTATATCCATGAACCAGGCATACATGCACACACAACAAAACGATGGCTTTTGTTGTTCTATCCATAGTTTTTTTTTTGTTATCGTTTGTTTCCCCCTCAGTCTGATTGAATAAGCACCTCGGTGTTCAATGACCCAGTTCACAGAAATTGCCGGCCACCTCAGCTTGGCGGCATTTACCTCTAATTTACCTCCTAACGGAAGCTGACCATTGTGACTTTCACCTGTCCGCTCATAATTAATTGGTCACATGACTGGTCAGTCGTAAGCTGACAGATATGTCAGATTAGTGGTCACAACAATAACGGTTTCCGTTTCTCCGTCATCTGTAAGAATAAATAATCATAATTATAAACAATACAGGTATTGGCCACTTTTCATATAGCTGACGTTGTCAAAGGCCCTCTAATACTTCTTGTGTTATTTTTTATTTCAAACAATGACACCTATAGCTGAGATTTTATTCTTCTTGTTTAGTTATGGTAAAGTGTTAAGCAATTGTGTATATTAAACGACTAATGATAACAATCTTAAAATGTACTATATATGGATTCCAGTTGAAAACGGTTGTTTAGACTACTTAATCGTCGTACAAGTCATAGCTAAGTTATGTCAAGTAACTGATCCACACGAATGTTAAAAGTCACAGTTGACCTACAATGCCACAATACTCTCAAGGCATGTTTTTAAGAACTGTCACAGGTAAAATTGTGTATAGTACATGATGAGCAATCTGTGACAAACAAAATAAAAGTAAAAACTTACCTAGGGAAAGCTTAGAAATATTACTCTAACAGGAGAAAATGGATTAACAACGTAAGTTCACAGTTAAGGTAATATATCTATATTTAGCTTCACATTCGTTTCAGAGCGGGACGCGCCCAAGCGGCTGCTTTAATGACAACCGCGCCATCTGTCGTACAGGTAAGGTCACACGATCAAGAGAGGACAACTTACTCGTATTTTCAATATCACTTGCGATTTTACTTTCTCTTACGAAAAGAAAGGGAGGCCTCGGTGGTGTGGTGGTTATGCTGTCGGTCGTGAAAAGAAAGGGAGGCCTCGGTGGTGTGGTGGTTATGCTGTCGGTCGTGAAAAGAAAGGGAGGCCTCGGTGGTGTGGTGGTTATGCTATCGGTCATGAAAAGAAAAGGAGGCTTCGGTGATGTGGTGGTTAAGCTGTCGGTCGTGAAAAGAAAGAGAGGCCTCGGTGGTGTAGTGGTTATTTTGTCGGTCGTGAAAAGAAAGGGAGGCCTCGGTGGTGTGGTGGTTATGCTATCGGTTATGAAAAGAAAGGGAGGCCTCGCTGGTGTGGTGGTTATGCTATCGGTCGTAAGGCTCCCAGTTACGGTTCCCACCCAGAGTAAGTTTAATGACTCAACGGGTAGGTGTGTGATATTACTATGCCAACTGCTCTCTCACTAACCATAAACCCACTGTCCTGGAAAGAAAGTCCAGATAGCTGAAGTGTGCCCAGAACAGCGGGCTTGAGCCTAATTGGATATATACACGAAAATAACTATAAATGAATTAATGCTTAAAACAGAATCTGCCGTGTGCAGTATGAATGAATAAATGAATTAATGAATGAATTAATGTTTAACGACACCCCAACACGAAAACATACGTCGGCTATTGGGTGTCAAACTATGGTAAATGGAAAAATAATGGGATGATAAACATCAATATAAACATTTAAAAGTTAAATAAAAACACAGTGTAAAGAACTGTGCAAAAAATAAACATATCTCAGATAAATATGTGCAATATCACTACCATGAATCAGAACTCATAGGGCCCAAGACTGTTTTAATTTATTGATTTATTTTAACATGATATTGTTATCGTATTCAATTAAACTCGCTCTGTGTGGGAGAAAGTACTGGGATGGGACCAATGTTATGTCATCGATAAATTTGTGGCAAAGGTAATTCAAATCCTACGAGTTATACGCTAGAATAATTAAGCAAAATTACTTTCGGTGTCTCAACTGCTTTATTATTATTATTAATATTATTATTAATATTATTATTATTATTATTATTATTATTAGTATTATTTAAATCTTTCTATTGGACTAAATGGTGAACGTGAGCATGCACTGTTTGAAGATTACACAGCTGGCTTGAGGCCAGTCATGGGAGAGATGGTTATAAATCTTACATCACATTAGGAAGTGTAATAAATGTCTTATCACAGAGAAGCCACAACTCATATCCGTCCGAGGAAGATAATGGCGAGCGCACTGAAGCAACATCCGGGTTTTAATTTTTTTTAGTCGGTTATATGGCGTCAGACATATGGTTCAGGACCACACATATATTGAGAGAGGAAACCCGCTGTCGCCACTTCATGGGCTACTCTTTTCGATTAGCAGCTAGATAGATAACCAGTTTAACTTGCTCATATACTACTAGGGTTTCGAACACGCCCATCCAGAGTCCGACCTCCAATAAGATCGGTGGCCTGACTCGGGATGGGGGGTCGATTAGCAGCAAGGGATCTTTTATATGCACCATCCCACAGGCAGGATAACACATACCACGGCCTTTGATATACCAGTCGTGGTGCACTAGCTAGAACGAGAAATAGCCCGATGGACCCACAGACGGGGGTCGATCCTAGACTGATCGCGCATCGAGCGAGCGCTTTACCCCTGGGCTACGTCCCGCCCCTCTTTTAGTCAAGATCGTCCCTACACTCAAATTGTGTGTGTGTGTGGGGTGGGGTGTGTGTGTGGGTGGGTGGAGGTGGAGTAGGGGTGAAATAATCATTTTATTTTAAAAAGAGCATAGCAGTGTGAGGTCTTCTCTAGGTAGCCAACATGACCATTGGATGTAGACCTACGTGGATGGGATCGCGGGATGGCTGGTAGGTACTTAGTTTGCACCCCAGCACCGACTCCCACCCAGAGTGACTCAATGGGTAGGTGTAGGTCCACTAACCACTGGTCAGTTCCGTCTTATCATGTACCATGTGAGTAGTCCACTAACCACTGGTCAGTTCCGTCTTATCACGTACCGTGTGAGTAGTCCACTAACCACTGGTCAGTTCCGTCTTATCACGTACCGTGTGAGTAGTCCACTAACCACTGGTCAGTTCCGTCTTATCACGTACCGTGTGAGTAGTCCACTAACCACTGGTCAGTTCCGTCTTATCACGTACCGTGTGAGTAGTCCACTAACCACTGGTCAGTTCCGATTTATCACGTACCGTGTGAGTAGTTCACTGGTCAGTTCCGTCTTATCACGTACCGTGTGAGTAGTCCACTAACCACTGGTCAGTTCCGTCTTATCACGTACCGTGTGAGTAGTTCACTGGTCAGTTCCGTCTTATCACGTACCGTGTGAGTAGTTCACAGTTGTAATACCATTGTTTTGCTTTGTTTTGTTTTATTGTTGCATTGTTTTTAATTCTGCACCCTTATGAAACAGCTATAATGTCCATTGTACCGGCCTCGGTGGTGTCGTGGTTAACCCATTGGACATACGGCTGGTAGGTACTGGGTTCGCAGCCAGGTACCAGCTCCCACCTAGAGCGAGTTTTAACGACTCAGTGGGTAAGTGTAAGACAACTAGACCCTCTTCTTTCTCACTAACCACTAACCCACTCAGGGGCGTAGGCTGGGGGGGGGGGGGCGAACCCCCCCATTCCCCACCACCACCACCCACCCACCCACCCCACCACCACCACCACCACCACCACCACCACCCTCCCACTCCCGCTGATGCAAATGGTCCGCTTTCAGAACTATAACATACAGGTTTATACATACGGAGTTTCTGGTAGTGCAAAACAAAATAGAAAAAGGGTCCACTTGGTTCATAATTATTCCCCCCCCCCCCCCCCCCAGGTCCATATCAGGCTACGCCCCTGCCACTGGCCTGGACAGACAGCCCAGATAGCTGAGGTGTCTACCCAGGACCGCGTGCTTGAACCTGAATAGGATATAAGCACAAAAACAAGTTGAAATGAAATGAATGTGCATTGTAAAACAAGTGCTTGCATATATTTTAACCCCAAATAAACAGAATGCGTCAGATATATCGCTTTGCTCAGTTGGACGTCGAAGCAACGTCATATAAAGTTACACTAATATCTAAGATACGGAAATGCCAAAGCGAACAGTCAGTTACTGGAAAGTTGTACATCTTTGTCTGGAGGTCAATGCACTGTATCATGCTGTGAAACCAGTTATTTTACACAACGGCACAGACCTACGAGTTCTCCCCCCCCCCCCCCCCCCCCCCCCCCCCCCGCCTCGCCCCTGTTTTTTTGTAGGGGGAATATGATTTTTGTCCGAATTACCGGTGAACGAAAATTCCCGAATCTGGATAACAATGTTTATTCGTATTTGCATTGTTACCAAACAGCTATATTTGGTTGCGAACTAATCACTGGATATTTTCCCCATGAATTACAACTAATATTGTTAGTAGAATGATGGGCATGCATGGTGAAAATACTTAAAATGCATGATATGAGATTACCAAAATTTAAATTAGCCCCCTTACCCAAATTCGATTCAGCCAATTTGATTTAGAGATTCGGATTCAAGTGCCAAAAGATTGAAATCAAATAATGGAAGTATGGTTTCATTACAATTCGTTCCACTGCCTAATAAGACATAACGAAACCAGTGAGGAAGTGACGATTATAACCCGTAGTACTAATCAACTGTTTTCTCATATTTTGTTTTAACTTTAACGTGGTTTTTTTTTTTTTTTTAATACTTATATTCAATTATGTTCAAGCACGCTGTGTTTGGCACACACACACCGGCTACATGGACTGGCTGTTAACGGTAAATTGGTCAAGGCGAAGTATGCATGCTGCTATTAAACAGTACTCCGGTCGCAAAGAGACACAGTCAAAACTTTCAAAACGAACGTGTCTTTTTATATACTAACGGCTATACTAAAGGATCCTGTGTATCATTAAAACTCAGTAATACTTATATTTTTAAAATAAATCAAAACCTTTTGTTTGCAATACATGTATTATTTATCTGTTAAAAATACCAGTCTTGACTTCTGAACATAAAGTGCAGTCTACACCATGTCTGGTGTGCCGTCGTTGATGCAACAAGACAACATGTTGTTGAACAGTGGTGGTTGTTTTTTGTAAGCACGTAACCAGTTTCGCAGTGCTTCCACTAATTGGGATGTCAAGTTCAAGTTCTTTATTTGCCTTAAGTTAAACAAACTTATCAGCATAAATACATACATATATAATTACGGTATATATACAAATATACAAATACAGGTGTCGTTTCCAAATTATTTCGTAGGTTTATTAGCTTGGTATAGGCATTTTGCAAATGTGACGTCACATGTACTCTCCCTTGATAAAGAAGATCTCTAGTATTCCTAACCGTCGATAACATCTCCGTAGACACTGTATGGTGTTCTGATGAACACCACAATGTCGAACAACAACGTTTACTATCATTCCAACTTAAGCATACCAATCGCTCGAAGATGTCCATTTTCCGAGAGGCTTGACATCACCTTGATGACAATCGGATACCAACAAAAGTGATTTTCAGTGTCTTGAGAAGCCATAGGAAGGAAATGTTTTATTTAACAACGCATTCAACACATTTTATTTACGGTTGAGAAGCCATAGTCGTTTTGCAGTCCAATGATAAGAGAGGGGCGGGACGTAGCCCAGTGGTAAAGCGCTCGCTCGATGCGCGGTCGGTCTGGGATCGATCCCCGTCGGTGGACCCATTGAGCTATTTCTCGTTCCAGTCAGTGCACCACGACTGGTATATCAAAGGCCGTGGTATGTACTACCCTGTCTGTGGGATGATGCATATAAAAGATTCCTTGCTGCCAATCGGAAATAGTAGCCCACAAAGTGGCGACAGCGGGTTTCCTCTCTCAATATATATGTGGTCCTTAACTATATGTCTGACGCCATATAACCGTAAATAAAAGGTGCTGAGTGCGTCATTAAATAAAATATTTCCTTCCAATGATAAGAAAAATGACGCCAAACAGGAACATGCGCCCCAAAATGCACATAAGGCAAGCTGTGCACATAAAGCGTGCATAACACGTGCAATTGATAGAACACCTCTGGGAATGGTTATACAATAATTTTCTGAAGTTTTCATGACCAGACTTCAAGTAAATGCAATTTTGCAAACATACATTTGGTGCACAGGATCTTTTTTCCGCTAGTATATTTTAATAACCCTTGTAATCAAAACCTGCAACGGTGGTTTAATGATTAAGCCATTGGCCGGCAAGTGTGTTACGGCGTTGGCACGTAAATACCGGCTCCCACCCAGAGCAAGTTTCAACAGCTCAATGGGGAGGTGTACGGTCAAACTACGACTTCTCTCTCACCGACCACCCCTGCGCGTGCTGTAACCTCACCGTGGTGCAGGGGTGTAACATTCTCTTTGAGAATGGCCAATACAGCACAAATTGAAGTTTAGAGTAAAATTCGGTGTCCGTAAAATTCTGTGATATTTGTATTTGTATTTTTGGCACAGTTCTTTACACTGTTTTTGTTTAAACCTTGAATTTTTGTATTGATGTTGATCATCACTATTTATTTGCATTACCATAGTTTGACACCCAATAGCCGATGTATTTTTCGTGCTGGGGTGTCGTTAAACATTCATTCATTCATTCATTCTCTCACCGACCAAGCGCGGGAAGTAGCGGCAAAACGCTCGCTTGATCGATCCCCGTCTGTAGGCACATTGGGCGATTTCTCGTTCCAGCCAGTGCACCACGACTGGTAGATCAAAGGCCATGGTATCTGTCTGTGGGATGGTGCATATAAAAGATCCCATGTTACTAATGAACAATTGTATCGCGTTTCCTTTCTAAGACTAGAAATTTGACATCCAATAGCCGATGATTAATAAATCAATGTGCTCTAGTGGTGTCGTTAAACAAAGCAACGTTTAACTCTCACTAACCATTAACAACTAACCCGTCCTGGATAAACAGCCCAAGTAGCAAGAGTTGTGCCCACGATGACCGATGTGTACGCCCACGATGACCGATGTGTAGGCCCACGAAGACCGATGACCGATGTGTAGGCCCACGAAGACCGATGTGTAGGCCCACGAAGACCGATGTGTAGGTCCACGAAGACCGAAGACCGATGTGTAGGCCCACGAAGACCGATGTGTAGGCCCACGAAGACCGATGTGTAGGCCCACGAAGACCGATGACCGATGTGTAGGCCCACGAAGACCGATGACCGATGTGTAGGCCCACGAAGACCGATGTGTAGGCCCACGATGACCGATGTGTAGGCCCACGAAGACCGATGTGTAGGCCCACGAAGACCGATGTGTGTGCCAAGGACAACATCCTTGAACGTTAATTGGATATGAATGAATGTTTAACGACACACCAGCACAAAAATACATATCAGCTATTGGGTATAAATTGTAATGGAACGAAACGTGATTAAACCTGTTTAACTTCATGTAGCCCATCAAACATGTCATGGACAATGGACTCAAATTAAGCTCCACATAATTTTTAAAAATTAAATATTTACAAATAAATAAGTGTTTTAACCGTAGTCCAAATGACTACCAAAACATGACTATCCAACAAAAACAACAAATACAGTTTTAAAGTGTATTTCCTCGAAATGTGTTATACACAAACAAATTAGATATATCACAGTGAAAACCACATCTCAAAATGTGTTACATTATAAACAATAAATCAACAAGTACTTTCTTTACCATTTTGATAGTCTGAATATTCGGCACTTTTATACTTACTAACATTTTAAAAAAAAGAAAAAAAGAATTCTTATGTTAATACGTTTGGGACTGACCTACAGGCAATGCCTATATTAAGGTCCTCTACATTTTACATTTTATAAAACATTTTTAACTAAATATCTGTTCAGTAATTAGGTGGCTTATTGCTGTTACGTATACCCTCTTTAAATGAAGACCAACCTTTTAATACTCAAAAACTGTGTAACAAAACACAGACTTGAGAGAAAACAAACATTTAAATATTAAACAGAAAAAAGAACTAGTAGCAGAAAAAAAATCTACACATCACATTTAACACATTTTGCATTACTAAAACAGCCGGTCATCCCGAATGGCACAATACTGTGTTTCATGGTTTGCCTGCAAGTATTTACAACTGCTGATCATCTATCAAAAATAATTATTTCCATACTCATTGCACAATAAAAATAAATAAGTTAGCAGACGGCCAGGTTGACATCTTGATTTATCGAGCACATCAAGGCTGTATTCCGTTTTGCTCGTGTTAACTGGTAAAGCAGCATGGTAAATGCACACACCACTTCATGACACCAGCAGCATGGTAAATGCACACACCCGCATCATGATGCAGCCCAGCGGAAGAGGATTCACCTGATCTGTGACTAGCCACACAATCCAGCTGGTACCAGTGCTTCACAACTATATCAAGACCTTTCGTATCCTGTATGTGTGGAAAAGTACCAAAAAAAATACCCTTTATATATATATATAAAAAAAAATTATATGTACATTTTTTTTTTTAATATGTACTTTTTATATGTAATTTTGTTCTGTCTATGTATAGCAGGTTTGTTTTCTCATTCTTCAGACCAAGTGATATAATTCCAGAATGTAACAAGTGTCAGCCGATGAGTACGGCAAATGTTCTTAGATGTGTTTAGAGAAAATGTTTTCTTTTCCACCCACCATATCAAGTAGAGATTACGGTACAAACTTCTAATATATGGGAGGATAAACGTTTGCCATGTGTACTTTAAATAACTGACTGTTTTAATACTTTGTCTGGTAATGTGTTGGCATACCATTTAGCATCAACAACAAAAGTTTCTACTAAAATACCACACAAAAAATAATCTATGATTAATACAAAAATCGAGTGAATTGTAACAGACCAAACAGTATTGGTCAAATGTAATGATCTATGAAATTTAAATTAATATATATTAATACAGGTATTAAGTTTATTGCTACTAGTTTTTAATCAAAGTACATATAATATTGCTATTATTTAACTTCTGATTCTAGATAATATTTTAAAAAGAATCAAAATATCACAAAATAAATAAAATAAATAAATCTATAAACTTAACTTATTCAATACAATATTCCAAACCAACTGCTAGCAATGTTTTATTTTAAATTTGTTAGTTTGCCAATTAGATGCAATAACAAAAACACAACAATATTTATGCAAAGAGATGTATAAGGGATGCACTCGTGTACTGTTAGCAGTAATACTAAACTGAATCACGATGAACTGATTGAAATTCAATACTTGGCAGTTAACACCTTGGTCAGAAAGTCTCAGTGTCAAGGGAAATACCATAATAGTCATTCAAAATTTTAAACAGAAAAAAACAAAACAAAAACTTGTTCACCATTTTTAGAAAATGTTAAATCCAATTTTACTTTAAGAGCTTAAAAAAAGAAGTTTAAAATGTATGGTAGAGCACACATTTGAGGTTGTTAAAGATTATTTTTTCTAATGTTAAGGAACCCTCTGCCCCTCCCTCCAAGCCATCTGCATGTTGGACAGATAGATGTGCTACCATAAGATAATCTTAGAACGAAAAAAGTCATCCAAGTTCAAACATGGTAACAGAGGAAACGGACATATTCAACAAGTAGTTATTTAGTCAAGTTAATGGTTTTAAGCATCAAATGATGTTTCAATAAAATGTAACATAAGATTGAATGAGCTAGTAACTGTCTACAGGTAAATACACTCTCTCCCATGTTGAGCAAATGTTCTAGGAAAACCCAAAGTATGTGAACTCACCCTTGTAAATGTAAGTGAGGGTGAAATGAGTGACTGATTGTAGTTATTTCTTTCTCTAACAGGAGATACGAGAACACACCCTTGTAACTGTAAGCGAGGGTGAAGCGAGGGTGAAACAAGTGACTGATTGTAGTTATTTCTTTCTCTAACAGGAGATACGAGAACACACCCTTGTAACTGTAAGCGAGGGTGAAGCGAGGGTGAAGCGAGGGTGAAACGAGTGACTGATTGTAGTTATTTCTTTCTCTAACAGGAGATACGAGAACACACCCTTGTAACTGTAAGCGAGGGTGAAGCGAGGGTGAAACGAGTGACTGATTGTAGTTATTTCTTTCTCTAACAGGAGATATGAGAACACACCCTTGTAACTGTAAGCGAGGGTGAAGCGAGGGTGAAACGAGTGACTGATTGTAGTTATTTCTTTCTCTAACAGGAGATACGAGAACACACCCTTGTAACTGTAAGCGAGGGTGAAGCGAGGGTGAAACAAGTGACTGATTGTAGTTATTTCTTTCTCTAACAGGAGATACGAGAACACACCCTTGTAACTGTAAGCGAGGGTGAAGCGAGGGTGAAGCGAGTGACTGATTGTAGTTATTTCTTTCTCTAACAGGAGATACGAGAACACACCCTTGTAAATGTAAGCGAGGGTGAAGCGAGGGTGAAACAAGTGACTGATTGTAGTTATTTCTTTCTCTAACAGGACATATCACAGTACAACATCGGTGTTAATATAACTAGGAAAACCTGAGACAGTTGATCAGGAAGGTTTCATGACTAAACAAACCCTCTAGTGTTACACAAGGAAATTATAGTATAATACTGTGTTACTTTATTAAATAACACTAACTCATTCACTCACTCATTCTCTCGCTCTCTCTCTCTCTCTCTCTCTCTGTATGTGTGTCTGTTTGTCTCAATCTCTCTGTTTTGTCACTCTCTCTCTCTCTCTCTCTCTCTCTCTCTCTCTCTCTCTCTCTCTCTCTCTCTCTCTCAGAGCTAATAGTTACAGAGCTTGCTAAATTATAAACACTGTCACCTATACCCACCATCACAAATCATAATTATTTACATTATAATGTTTTAGAATATTTACAACATTCACAACACTTAGTTCACACACACTATATACATATGTTACATATTAAATAATTATGTCCAAAAATTCCTAACACTATCCTTTTTATATGCTTTCAGCTTTGGGTATCATTTCAACACACTGTTTTCTGGAGGTGGCATATTAGGTGCTAAATCAATATTGTTTGGCTATATTTTGAGAGAAAATAAATTAGACAATTTTTCTAACCCTAATACAATAGACTGTGCCTTTAGCAAAACCTCTCAAGTTTCTGTTGTTTTGAAACTGAGTGACATCCAATTTTTTTATTTATTAATAGTTTAACCAATGAAGTGGTAAATATATGCAATATTCTGATGGAAACATTCTAACAGATCTCTACAGTTACAACAACTACAGCAGATGCCCATCATTCACTAGAAAGCTAGTTAAGCAGTCTTCAACAAATACAACAAAAAGATCACATCAAAAACACTAATGGCACAAAGGGGAAAATAGGCAAAGCAATCTTGTAGTATAACTTCAACACCCACACACATATAGATATATATATATTTGATCTATATTTATAAGCTGGTAATAATAACAATGAGCTGCATGGCTACTTAAGAAACAATTCTCTACTTTCCTTCGTGTTTAACAGTCATTCATGTACTGAAATCCAAGGAAAATGCACCAGTTAGATTTGTAGTTGTAAAAATTATATGAAAAGAAATTAAGACATTAAGCTGATTTTGTATAACTGAATGTATTCTGGTATGCAATAAATAACCCTAAAGTTTAATTCAAGAGTTAGGTTTACTGCATCTTTTTATAGCAACTTCACACATGCAATACCAATAACTGAAAATTGAGTGATGCATTTTTAATCCAGTTCAATATACTTCCAATATCCAGACACAGAAGTAAACGAACATGTGTTAAAACATAACAAATAAGAGGTGTGTGTAACTTCATGTGTTTGTATTTTAAAGCAACATATTGGAACCAACATGACCGACAGTTCAACCCACACATTAAATGTAGGTGACGTCTTGCGTGTTAAGACAGGAATGATCAATCACCCGTTAGGTATAAATTTAACCAATGTCAGACGTTTTTTGTCACTGATCTGTCCTCAAGTAAGAAGCTACTTCTTATATTCAGGATCGATGTGTCTGAACAGTCAGTGGCTCTGGGCACATTAACACTTTCCAATCTTCTCTTTATTCTTGCCACCTGCTCTTACAAGCTTGGTTAAGAGAGTGTGTATGTATGTGTGTGTACTTGTATGAATGTACATGTGTGTACCCATGTGTGTACATGTATGTTGGAATGTGTGTGTGTGTGTGTTGTGTTATTCATCAAACATCCTATACACTAGTTATACCGTACACATATCTAACTGTATTTGTTAGTGAAATGTTTGACTAAAATATATTTAACAC
The DNA here is from genome assembly GCF_016097555.1 of Gigantopelta aegis. Lineage (NCBI taxonomy): Eukaryota > Metazoa > Mollusca > Gastropoda > Neomphalida > Peltospiridae > Gigantopelta > Gigantopelta aegis. The sequence continues at coordinate 5,545,391 of NC_054701.1, forward strand.
ATGCTACTGTTTCCCCATGTTTGTTACAGATTGAACTTAATAAATAACAATACTGAAATATATCACAAATATGGTGTATCACATCAATGGCAACAGCCTCACATAATTCATATTCTAATGCTCCAGAAAGATTTGCTTTAAATCCATAACATATAAGAACATTTAAGAAGTCGATAACCCTTTCCAGTCCTTGTTTACTTGTAGATTTTATGAAATAAAAAACCCGTCTTACTTTAAAGTATATTTTTTTATAATTTGTTCAAAAAATAACTTTAATTTGTTGACCACCATTAGAGCACATTGATTTATTAATCATCAGTTACTGGATGTCAAACATTTGGTAATTCTAACATATAGTCTTCAGAAGAAACGTGCTACATTTTTACACTAGCAGCAAGGGGTCTTTTATACACAACTTCCAAACAAGGGATCTTTTATACACAACTTCCCAACAAGGGATCTTTTATACACAACTTCCCAACAAGAGCACAAAACATACCATGGCCTTTGATATCAGTCATGGGGCATTGGTTGGCATAGGAAAAAATCAATTAGTCCACCGAGGAGCAAGCATAACTTTACAAATGTTTTTCAACTTTTTAGTCACATTCCCTTTTTCTATTTCTAAAAAATGACCAATGTCCAGACGGTTCTGGTGGTTTCCCACCCATTCAACCCACCTTTCATGCCCCATCTAAAAAATATATATATTTATTCACACTTCAAAAACACCATCAAACTTTCAGTTCAAGGTTGAACAATGCAGTAATTATTTCATTTAAAGACAAAAAACCATGCTTCCCTGCCGCTGGTACCAACGATTTAGAAACCTGTGAAAAATCTGGTCAACAGTGCCAAAAATATAACAGAAGAATTATATATGGAGGTCATCATTTTCATGCATAATTAGCATTAGGGGAGTGCTCAAGGGACAATAAGTGTAAATAAATATAAACACATATAAGTATTGATCCACCCGTCAAACATTTACAGTCTGGAAAGTGTTAATGATAACTCCTGGTCTGGAATAGCTCTTCAAAGGTAATAATACAGACACCTGCATTTTGTAAGAGTCCCCAATGAATATTACACAAATATGGATGGCAGACAGTAACAAGATAAAATATGGCAAAATATGTGACATAAAACATCTCAAATTGAAAGTATATGTTCTTACAAAGAGCTGCCTTTTATGTAATTAAATTCATAAAAATAAAAGTAGTATTTACAAATTTTGATTCTACATAACATGTAATAATTTGTAATGGGACATGGGAAATAACTCTTGGTGTGACATGCAAATGGGGTGTAGTATGCAAATAATGGCTAACAGTTCATCTAATAAAGAAAACTCAAATGGCATTATTGGTTACAAGCAGCAAGATTGAACTCTTTGGTATTCAAAGAATGAGCAATAATAAAAACTTTCTGGAGCACTCTCAACATGTAATCATCATCACAAACATTTAAATCACAAAGTTATAATCTTTTACAAGCACTAAAATGTCTGATTTACTGAATCACATAACATATACATTCAATAAAATAAATAAATAAATTCATATAAAAAAAAGACAGTAAATTCTGGTTAAGCCAATATCTGAATAATCTAGAATTGATAAAAATTGATTTCAATATAGCAATTAGAAAAACAAATTTTGAATTTATAAAAAGCTATCACATATTGAGTCTTAGGGCAATCCTGAGGGGACGCGCAATGCTGCAAGAATACATGAAATAGACCACAAATATTGGTGGCTAAATATTTCATAGTGAAGACTTGTTCTTCTGTTCTTTTAAGCACTATCCCTTTGGGTTAGTATGTTAGCAGTTATAACTAGCCCAACTTGAAGAAGCATTTGTCTCAGGCACTGGGCTAGCTTATACGACAGTTAAGAATACACTCAAGTAATTAATATGGCATCAAACATAACAATCCTGTTAATTTTTCAACACTAAATAAGTTCAGAACAATATTTTGATAATTTTTTTAATAAATTGCAAGGACCTAGCAATTATGTGCTACAAGCAAGGTTACTGTCATTGTTACTGACACCAAAAAATGTTTTTAAAAATAAAATAAAAAAACCATCTAAAAAACAAGAGAGCTATTTTATATTTTCAAATCTAATTTCATGTTTCATTTATGTTCTACCACCCTTACCCCCGTAAAAACAAGAGTACTGGTGAGGTACATGATACCACTGTCAAAAGTAGGTCACCATGACCTAGTTAAGGTATCACTATCCCAAGTTGTACTTGCATGCAAGGTTTGATGATCCTATATGAATTGATATGGAAGATATGGCTTTAATGCGTGAAAAGTAGGTTGTAGTGACCTAGTTATGGGATGCGACACACCGTCATCCAGAGTTGTACTTGCATGCAAGGCTTGATGAATCTAAATGATGAGAAAGATATTCTCCAGAAACGAAATGTTTAAGGACGGACAGACGGACAATGCCATACCATATTACAACAGGCATATACACCCCCCCCATCCCCCAAAAACCAAACCCAACCAAACCAAACAAAGCAAAAAATTCACATAATTAGCAGTTTTAGTAGTCGTCCTTCGATATATACATTAGGAGAACTATGTCATGATTTGAAATGATCTAGCATTGACGAATATCATTTAAACACACAGACATTTGAGCCACAATACACAGATTACGAAGAAATGAAAGCCCAATCCAACATAAATATCACACAACTAATCGCGACGACACAAATGTTCAATCAAGCAAATCGTTGAGTTTGTTTCACACAACTGATCGTGACGACATGAATGTTCAATCAAGCAAATAGTTGAGTTCGTATCACACAACTGATCGCGACATGGATGTTCCATCAAGCAAGTCGTTGAGTTTGTTTCACACAATTGTTCACGACGACATGGATGTTCAATCGATCGTGACAACATGGATGTTCAATCAAGCAAATCGTTGAGTTCGTCGCGGATGGTACGTCGCTGACTGAGCAGCCTCCTCAGTTCGGATGCCACCTGTCCGAGTCGCCGGCCCAGTTCACGCACCTCGTCAAGCTGCTCCTGTCGCTGTCGTTCACGCTCCACGTGGATGCTGATCACTTCCTGTTGGTGCTGCTCCAGCTCACTGCCAAACGTGTCCATCAGTGCATCAAGGTGGCTGTGACTTTCCTACAAACATAGTTATCATAATTATAATACACATTTATAGACTCACTGCCAAATGTGTCCATCAGTGCATCAAGGTGGCTGTGACTTTCCTACAGACATTGTTATTATAATTATAATACACATTTATAGACTCACTGCCAAACGTGTCCATCAGTGCGTCAAGGTGGCTGTGACTTTCCTACAGACATAGTTATTATAATTATAATACACATTTATAGACTCACTGCCAAACGTGTCCATCAGTGCGTCAAGGTGGCTGTGACTTTCCTACAGACATAGTTATTATAATTATAATAACACATTTATAGACTCACTGCCAAACGTGTCCATCAGTGCGTCAAGGTGGCTGTGACTTTCCTACAGACATAGTTATTATAATTATAATACACATTTATAGACTCACTGCCAAACGTGTCCATCAGTGCGTCAAGGTGGCTGTGACTTTCCTACAGACATAGTTATCATAATTATAATACACATTTATAGACTCACTGCCAAACGTGTCCATCAGTGCGTCAAGGTGGCTGTGACTTTCCTACAGACATTGTTATTATAATTATAATACACATTTATAAACTCACTGCCAAACGTGTCCATCAGTGCGTCAAGGTGGCTGTGACTTTCCTACAGACATTGGAATTTTTTATATATATATATAAACTGTCAAAAGTGTTCTTCAGTGCATTCAGATATCTTTGACTTTCCTACAAACATGGGTATTACTATTATAATATACATACAAAGTTGGCTGAATTTTATGGAATTGATGAACGCTGATCGTCCTGCCTAGGAACATGATGTCATTTGGGTGAAGACATACTATGCATGCAAGATTTTGTATCACACATATATGTTCAATAAAAGATATTTTTCTTGCAAGGTCAGAATTGTCTTTATTATTATAGTAATGGGAAATTCTGCTTAGCAAGACTTGCAGAATTTCTCATTCTTCCCTTCACAGGATGAAGTTGATATCCTACATCATTAACTAGTTATTCTCTATTTCATTTCTAATTTTAGTCATCAAAAATGCCCCATATGTCGTAAACATATCACAAGGGGAGCAAATTCAGTATAGTTCCTTTGACAAAACAACTTCCTGTTGGAGTCTGGACCAGATGTTGGACAATATTTTGAACATCACCCCTGTGTACTTGAGATTGCAATTTTAACATAACAAGTTGAACATCACACCTGTGTACCTGAGATTACAGTTTTAACGTAACAAGTTGAACATCACACCTGTGTACCTGAGATTGCAGTTTTAACGTAACAAGTTGAACATCACACCTGTGTACCTGAGATTGCAGTTTTAACGTAACAAGTTGAACATCACACCTGTATACCTGAGATTGCAGTTTTAACGTAACAAGTTGAACATCACACCTGTATACCTGAGATTGCAGTTTTAACGTAACAAGCTGAACATCAAACCTGTGTACCTGAGATTGCAGTTTTAACGTAACAAGTTGAACATCAAACCTGTGTACCTGAAATTGCAGTTTTAACGTAACAAGTTGATCAGACCTGTATACCTGAGATTGCAGTTTTAAACAAGTTGAACATCACACCTGTGTACCTGAGATTGCAATTTTAACTAACAAGTTGAACATCATACCTGTGCAGGCCTTTCCCCAGGATTTTTTTAAGGCGCTTACATTTTTAACATCAGTATAACACAAATCAAACCAAAATAAGTGGGGTAGTGAGTTGAAAACAGTTAAGTGTTTGCCTTCAATCCAGCTAATCGTGCTCTATTTTAAAACTTTTTTTAAAGTAGCCCATCAATTCCCCACCCCGAACAATTTCATAACTTGTGCCATGTTGTTGCTGTTGATTTCTGCGTCGTGTTAAATGCTTGTTGTGATTTCTGCTTGTAAAATACCTAGGCTAAGAATGCCGACTTCACAGTATATTCCATTTACAAAAAAAAAAAAATAATAATAATTTTTTTTTTTAAATTTACAGTCTTTTTAAAATCCAGCTAAATTATTAAATGTCACCTCACATTCTTACAAATATATATCTAACATTATTTAATAAATATGATTATTGTAAACTAATTCAGTGTACGTTTAACTGCAATTTGTATAAATTTATACTGCATGTTCATTTCCCGCGATCGCATCTCTCGACCATAGGTACAAAATTAACAAAGACAAAGGAAATAAATGAAACTGCCGTTAGGTATTCATTGATGCAAACAACTATTGTTTTTCTACAAATTTACATCAAGATTTACTTCTGTGTAATCGTATTGTTCAATGTCCGCAACGAAGCCTCTTGACACATGGGTGTCAGCTGACTCTGAAGCGTGACGTATATTCGCGTCAAGAGCTTTCCTCGGTTCAGCCAACGAACGTTCTTCATAACGTTCGCGAACTATTTGATTGGTGTCCGTCGTGTCCATTTGGTTTAACGTGAAGCGCACAAACCAGTGTTTATGAACGTTTTGTTTTCGCTCGATCTGGCTGAACTCAGCTCTTGGGATAGCCTACATGTCTTTCGGCCCTGAATTGGCATGTGTACTCAAATTGACACGCATTGTCGGTTTGTTTTTATTACTTTGGTTCAAAGACTTTACAAAGTTCAAAATAACAAATTACAGATCTTCTAGAAATTGAATTACCATCACAATGCTGTCATACATGTCGAAAGCATGCCGTTAAAATTAATAACAGTGATTATTAAAATACACTGTATTCTGGATTTTCTCGTTACCTGTCACGAGATTGCTATTACGCTAATTGAATATTTGGTATTATTATTATGTCTGAGCTGTCGGATAGATTATGTAACCGTTTGTTCAGATCAGAAGATTGAAAATGGTTTAGCCAAAATTTTAGCCACTTGCAAATTTTATTAGCCTTTTTTTTTTTAAAATAGTTTTTAATTAGCCAATGGCTAATTTGGTTACCGACAGCGCGAGCCTTGGATGTTTTCAGTGTGGGAGTTTTGGGAAGGGGGTGTTAGGATAGAAATGACTGATTGCCAACTTAACTGTACTTTTAAAAAGTGCTTCACCTATCGTTTATTCAATTAAATGGTACAGTTGATTCTGTCAATGGGATCTTCTTTGATCGGCCTTGAAGCTTGATTGCTCAGCACGGGAATCCCGTTACGCGTAAGCGCCTTCCTGACAGATTAGCGGTCCCAGTAGATGCGGTAAAATTACTAAACACCAGTCGTGAGCAGACGACTGGTCTATTGTTAGGTATTTAAGAAGTGTTTTATCTTTCATAGTAATTAGGTGTGTTTGATATACTGGTACACAAGTTGTTTGCAAGAGGTAGTCGACTGCCACGCTCATACTTGTGAAAATTGTTTTTCTAAAGCACTTCAAATCAAGGCGTAGCGTCAAAGTGCTTACTTTACGGACCAAGGCATGTCGGGCCGCTACGCCTAACGGCCCTGGGGAAACCCCTGCTGTGTACCTGAGATTGGAGTTTTAACATAACAAGTATTTGTACTATACCTGGAGTCTGGACCGGATGTTGGTCAGGTTGTTATCCACCTGGTCCACCCTCTCTCTGAGCAGCTCGGGGGCCGTGCTTTCTGCCGGCCTCACCTCAGAAGAACCTGATGTAGCAGCGTCACTGGTGTTTGTTAGATTGACCCTTGACCTGGCAGGTCGCCGCAGCGCTGGAAGTGATGTCATTCTGTGCCGGGTGACGAGCCCTGCAGGCCTCGGGTTTGTAGGAGGACGGGGTGTCGTCGATGGGGCTGGACTCCGTCTGTCTGCACCGACACTCGTATCAACAGAGCTCGACACACCGCTATTTGAAGTTATGCTACTGCTACTGATTCGGCTGTTGTTGTTGTGGCTGCTGCTGTTGTTGTTGTTGTCATCACTCCTGAACCGGTTTCCCGACAGGCGGGCTCTTAGCCGTGTGTGGTTTGTTGGGACAGGCAGCCCAGTTCTTGTGGTTATTCGCTGGGAGTTGGAACTGGTTGATCGGTTGGCTGGTGTGGAGCGCCCAGACAGTAAGGGCAACTCCTTGGTTTCGAGCGTCACCTGCGATGAGACACTGTAGTTTGTGTGCTGGTGTACGCTGTGGTACTTCAACATCCCTGTCCACTTACAGCTCTTGAGCGAGCACCGGACTCTCTTGTTTTCAATCCTCTCATCGAGGTCCTTGTTCCGCTCATACCGGCCCTCGATCCGGCACACGGGACACCGGGTTCGGTTCAGGTGGCGGCCACTGGTCGACCAGACATAGATACAGGAATGACAGAACTTGTGTTTGTTGTTGCACTGCATTGCTTCCTTGAGGATTTGGTAACTGTCAATTACAAATAGAGGCAATCACATGTTGGCAACAAATAACAAATGTGTAAATGTACAAACACCAAATTGGAAAGGAACATTTGTGCAGTGAGACTCTAACACAAGTATAATCCATGACGATTACAGATCTCTGAGAACTAAAACGTTACGCAATATACATATATTAAATTTACACTACACTCTTCTAAATAATGTTCAAATATATTATATTATCATTATAATAATGACATAAGGAAAAATTGGTTAACATGAAACTAGACGAGCAAACAATGGGCTAACAAAACAATTTCTGTACCGTAATATACTTTAATTTTGTAGCTGTAAATTATTGCACAAAACAATTCGTACCCCCACTTCATCCAAAATGTCTTTTGTAATGATCACTCCTTCTAAAATTATGCAAAACTCCAGTCAATACCACTCTCATTTCACTGTTACTGTGATGTAATTTGACAATTATTGATTTTTCCTTTTATGTTTTTTTTCTTTCTTTGGCATAAATATACAATTGAAAAAAAAAATCATCTGTAACAGGAATATTGTCCACAATTGTATATATTTAATATATGAATAAAAATTAATTATGTTTACAACCCCTGCAATTTCAAAAAGGTAAAAAAAAAATCAATGTAGTCCATAGCAAAGAAAGTGATGTGAAGAATTATAACCCCTGGCACAATTTCCATAGCACTGCTGATTGCTGTGGGCAATTGCTGGGTTGAGTAACTCCTGACAAACTCCTCCATTCCTATAACATTTCTTGTATCACATAATTTCCCTCAGAGCTAGCTAGCTCTGGCACTTGCCATTAACAAATTTTAACAAAGAGTAGCAGTAAAGTACATGATACGCCCATCAGGAGTTTGATGGAAAACCATGGATATTAATGAATATGTTACGGTACGATTCAATTCTAATTATGTAAATACAGACAAATTATTTGTATCACAGTGACCTGGTAATTGTATGTGACACACCACCATCCCAAACTGTTCCTACATGTGAAATTTTATGGTCCTGTACACATCTGTACGCAAGATATGATGGATGGACAATGACATACCATAATACGACCCATCATAGACAGGTGTATAACAACAATTGGCAAAGTAATTTCTTGTATCAATTGATATTTTGTCATAAAATAACTGTTTCTGGCATTTTTTAAGTTTAATAGATAATTTGGTAAAATATTCTGCTCACCCAGAGCTAGCTGTGATCTGCCCTCTCCCCTAGAGTGTTATCTAATCGTTGATCGACCCCTTACCATATGGCACATTCCAAGTCATCCTTTTCATCTTCAGGCAGGCTTAAGAAGATATCTTCTGGGTAGCCACCCGGTTTGATGATGCCCTCCCTGGGGCGTGGGACCTGGGGCGCGGCCAAGCTCAGCACAGCCTCGATCAGAGCGAGGAAGCTACTGGCGTCCGTGTCCATGGCGATACCTGCAGCAGCTACACAGGTACTCGGTATTACATTCCTGGAAAATAATATTATCAATATATGATACAATATGACAATCAAACACGTTAATTCTACAATATCAGAGAAATTGAACATAAATTCATATATAAACAAGACTACCAGTGTGGTACATGATAAGCCTGTCATAAGTAGGTCATGACGACCTATAGTCCATCCCATCCTCCTAAAAAAATGTTTTTTTGTAAATAATTTCAGTTTGGTTTGATGTAAGAAGAAAAGAAAAAAAGTGTTTAGGAAAAAGACTATTTTTGAGTGTAATTTAGAAAACTATCAGCTCAGAAATGAATAACTTGTAGTAAATTTCATGGTATGAAAAAAAGGCGTTCCGTGTAGGGCTGACTATAGTCATTAGAGCTGCAACGATTCACTCACATATTCTGTGCACTGAATACAGGCTATCTGTGATACGTAATCGTTCCCAAACAACCAAATATATTCATGGGTTTAATTATTATTATTTTATTTTGATCTTTATTATTATTAATTATATCTATTTAGAAAGACCACAGTTTGCAAGCTGTATGAACACACAGGTGTATTTCAATCAGTTTACTATACACTACCCAACATACTCATGATTGCCAAATTATGTTAGTCATGCAATGTTTTTGGTATATCTTCTGTATAATGTAGTTAATTATTATTAACAACGTGAGAAATAAAGTGACATGTGATTACACTTGGCAGATATTAATAATAATAATAATATGTTAAACCGTTCATCACTGCTGTCTTAAATGCCAGCAATATGGGGTTTTGAAAACACTGCAACCAACTATTTGTGAAGAACAAATTCGCCCTCAAACTCCCCCCTCCCCCCCAAAAAAATCCCACCCAAACAACACCACCAACTCTGAAACTTTCATGAATAATAAAATATTGTAATAACACAATGGATGAGTCATTATTATATTATTATCATATCAATGGTCAAACTAGGTTTCTTACACACCTGTTGGTGAGAACATCATTCATTATTTTTATAACATACTTGTTTACAGATGTATGTGTGTTAACAATTTCAAGACATACAACTGGCTGCTCCTGGGTGATGACCAGGTCACTAATGCCATACATCCAATGAAAAAAACAGCATGATCGAAATTGATTACACTGTTAACCTGACAATCATTTGTCTGTGACGCACAAGTTATTTACAAATGCAAAGGCTGTAAATAACTTTTAGTCAAAAAAGATGTTAAAATTTGCTTAAAACCTGGTTTTTGAGGATATGTAAGAAATAGTATAATACATTTGTGTCCGTTAAATACCATTTATCTCACAACTCGTCTAAAAACGTATCAAACTTACTTTTGCTCGTTAGATACATTTTAAACAAAAATCATTGTAAAATAAATGGTATCTTACAGCCACTCATATACTATACTCTATGTACACATTGCAAAATGTTGCGGCATGTTATATCTAACTAATCAATTAACCGGTGGGAAAATTCTTCAACTGCAGTTACTGTAACAGCCGAAAGTAATGTAGGCTAAATAACATCCAAAATTTATTTGCAAAACCATGTGCAATGCTCAATGAAATAGTGTTAACTGTCTAACACAATCTTTAAAATTGAGCATTCATTATTCTTTTACATGTATTAAAACATAATAATAATAATAATAATAATAAAATTAAATTAAAAATCCAACATAATTTTGGAGATTTTACTATGTGTGTATTAGAGACGTTAGCCAAATTAGTCATGTTTTAATTTTTACAATTTGGAAAAAGTACCAGCTCTCAAATTCTTATTTGGATAAAATTGGAAATGAAAGAAAAAAAACACACCCCGTAAACATCCAAACACCTCTATATTTCAATGTTTCTATGATTTTATTGATAGTGAAAAGTTCAAAACTGACATTTATTTTACTTCTATTTTGGGTCTTGTTAATTTTCTTTTATTATTATTTTGTTTTTATAACTTACATTTAATTATTTAATTTTCAACGTCTAACATTCCAGAATTTAATGTTAAATACATCCTACTAATTAAATGCTATTTTAGACTATGTTCACTGGTGGGTTGCTTCAAGTCAGTAGTACAGTATTGGTAGATTCACTGTAATTATTGGTATTAAATGCTATTTTAGACTATGTTCACTGGTGGGTTGCTTCAAGTCAGTAGTACAGTATTGGTAGATTCACTGTAATTATTGGTATTCGTATTTATTTGTGATATGTATCATATTTGCTGCACCTCTAATAGTTATACAACACACCGCTATCCCAAGCTGTACTTAAAAACAAGGTTTGTTGATCCTATATGAATTGATTTGGAAGATATGGCCCACACAAGAATTATCTTTAATGAGCAGTAATGCATTAAAAGTATTTACGTAGTTATGATATTTACTATCCCAAATTGTACTTGCATGCAAGGTTTGATGATCCTATATGAATTGATAACAAAGGTATGCTCCTAAAACAAACAGTTTATGGAAGGAAGGACAATGACGGGCATATAACAGAGTGCTCAACTGTATTTCCAAAATCTGAATTTTATACACAATGATGAACTTTCTGCTAACTAGATCATATATAGTCATGCCATGAAATAGTAATATATATGTACGTAGGTTAATATAAGTGTTCTATGACCACACAATGCATAAATCTAAAGGAAATACTAGTGTTATGTGAAAATGCTAAATGTTTGCCAGTCACATAGTTCTTAAGCATTATTATGATAATGTCTAACATACAGGGATTCAAGATTATGGTAGCCCCACTCCCATGGCTAGTGATATTCAATGTTGAGCTAGTAAATAACTACTACTGCCATGCCCGACGGCTAGTGAATTTTTTATTTTGTTTTGGTCAAATGTTGCAGTCAAGTCCATTTTGTCAATATGAATATCCTGACCCCACCATCACCCAATGTTAGTGTTTTTATCGTCTATCTCCCTTTATAGGTAACATATCTAATTATTACTATTATTTAGTAAAATTGTATTAACTTAAAGTAAAGTAGGGCTAGTGAATCGTGGCTAGTAAATGTTTTAAATTGCTGACCCCATGGCTAGTAGATTAAAAAACAATTATAGAAGCCCTGAACATACAGTTCCTTTGGGTCCTAATATGTACTCAAATAATCGCAACGATTATTGAAATTGGTTTTATTCTAACTTGGGGATAACATCGACCACAAAGTAAAATTCTAAAAAACAACAAACAATATCAACATAATTATATAAAGAGCATCAGGCAAATCCACTACAATACATTGTTTCCAAAGCTTGATGGCACATAGCTTTATTTTATTATTTTCAACTTTTCCCCATGACATATAACGTTAGTACAAGTAGCAAATGGACACCAGTTCTCAGTTTTGCTTGACATATTTTTTATTCAATTATACATTTAAGACATCATTTGAGCAAAAAGGAAATGGAAATTAATATAGATTTTGTTAAAGAGTTCTGCACTTTTTGAAATGACCCTGAATAAACATTTATAAAACACACCAAAAATAGAACTATTGTTTTTTAGGTTGCGTAATTCTGAAGTTTGATTCCTGTTATGAAATTTCATGAAAGGCTTCAAATGAAAGTCAAGACATAAACATCTGCAACTTCGGTTTACCACTCTATTAACTTGTCACAGGGGCGGGACGTAGCCCAGTGGTAAAGCACCCGTCTGATGCACGACTGGTCTAGGATTGATCCCATTGGGCTATTTCTCTTTATAGCCAGAGCACCAAGCCTGTTATATCAAAAGCCTTGGTATGTGCTATCCTGTCTGTGGGATAGTGCATATAAAAGATCCCTTGCTACTAATGAAAAAATTTAGTGGGTTTCCTCTCCAAGACTATGTCAAAATTACCAATAGCCGATGATTAATAAATCAATGTGCTCTAGTGGTGTCATTAAACAAAACAAACTTTTAACTTGTCACAATTACACTGTCAGCTGGTACATAACAAAATGGCATTAACCAGCCAGGACAGGTGAATCATCACTGGTGTTCCCCATCCAATCTCGCCTGCAATGTTTTAAGTTTACAAGCAACAAACTGTTTACTGTGCAATAAAATGTCACTGATTTTCAGCTTGCCTTAATTTTGCTCATGGAAAAGACTGGAAATAAATAGTTTAAAAAATCAGGTTGTTTAATTGATGGCACATGGCTGGATTGGTGTCAGGCTCCTTAAAGGTCTCCAAACAGAATTTTCTAATGTGTACTGCTAAACAATGTTCTAATGTGCACTGCTACACTGTAAAGACAGGCACAAACGTTTTTGCCAGACTCGATTGTGTATCAAATTTCTTTGTCAACAACAGCACTTAATTAAATTAAAATTGTGTCAGGTAAGTAAATAATTTTCAAATCAAAGGTGTACTCTCCAATTGAAAAAAGCTTTGTGTATTTTAGACATACGACTATCCAAATTTGAAACATATGATATTTAAGCGGCGTACAAAAAGAGGAGTCTAGCTACCAGCAATACAGATAATGTCATTAAGTTTGCACCTCCAAGGACAAGGTCGGAACGGTCGGAAAGTTCAATATAAACACAACACTCTATAAGCTACACCCTGTCATTTTCCCGAAAAACAGGCGCATAAATATTGATCTAAGAAACAACTAGTAATAGAAAACAAAAATACCCATAGCTAGAACGTGTATAAATAAAGTTATTTTCTTCATAAATCTAGGAAATCATTTGACAGCGACATTTTCTGCTCTTGGACGACGGTGTCAACCTTAAAAGGCTACATGTGCTAAACAATCCAATTCACACTTATTTTAATTCTTAATAATGATTATAATGCTTTAAAACGTATACTGCAATATAATGCGCTTGTGAACTTAACGAACAGAAATTAATATTTCGATTCTGAAACAAAATTGTTGCAGACTGAAGAACTATACACAGAGTTATCGTATATACCGGGAACAATTTGAGTCGGGAATATGATAACGCGCACCTGTTACTAAGGCGCGCCCCCTATTGGATGAATCAAAAGTAATAAATGGTGACTCATCCTGTATAAGCTATTTGTAGTCAATATGGATTGAGTAATGATGTCAAATAAAGAAAGAGGGAAAGGAGGAAAGGAGGGAAGGAGAGAGAGAGAGGGAGGGAGAGAGAGAGAGAGAGAGAGAGAGAGAGAGAGAGAGAGAGAGAGAGAGAGAGAGAGAGAGAGGGGGGAGGGGAGGGAGGGAGAGAGGAAGAGATGAATGGAGGGAGAAAGAAATATATGAATGGCGGGGTTAAAAAAACACGAAAACAAACATTATTTAAAAAAAAAAATTACATTTTTTTTTTTTTTTTTTTAAACATTAAAAAAGGAAAAGAAAGCGATGTCATCGTTACATCTTATTTTAACAAACATTTACAATACGTCAAATATATAGTTCTATTTTTTGCCGCGGGTTAAAACTTGTATATAATTAAATCATGAATGATGTGAATTGTTTATAATTTAGCGTTTTTATCTTGTTTTTAGAAACACGATCTGTCTTGAAAGTGCTCTACGCGTGCGGTTGCCATATTTAGAATACCATGTGTTACATGGCGGCACGTGACCTGAGCGTCATCTCCTTGGAGAAGAACTGAATGTACCGTTATCCGTCAGATTGCTTGGTCAGTGTAAGTAAACGTCTTCATTCTTTACAATACCTAACACATTCTTTTCACTGGGGAACTTTTCGTAAAATATATCCTTTGTTTTATACATCCAAATTATATACAATTCAATTCTTAAAGGCGATTGTTGTTTAAAAACGACAGAAACGCTTAGTTTTCAGCGTCTTGTATCCGAATCGATGGCACGGGAAAAAATCAATAAAAGAGAAAAACAAATGCAGACTAAAAATGATGTGGAAATTTCCTTAAGAATAAGAACACAACTTAAGTTTCTCGAAAACATTAGGAAAGAAACATTCAAGTAGGCCTATAACTACAACAAAGAAGCAAATGCTCTGTAAAGGGGGTGGGCGCGTTTAATTGTTAGAAGTTGCTCGTATTCGATAATTAAAAGCGAAGATGCAGGTAGCTGGCAGGAATGGTGTCCTGTGTTCGGCCCCGCTCTGACGGTGGCATTAAGGTATTTTTGGAAGCCAGGCCAGTGATGATAAGAGGATGATATAAGTAGGAAACTGCGCTACTTGCCGCCGTCTTGGATGCGATGTTCAAACGTCTTGGTGATTTATAAGAACTGACGGAGCAGACGATCATTTTCCGTTCGCACGCGCATCACTAGAACTCCATTCTCGACTGACTGCACATGTGAGTTACTTGTAAGGTGAACTAAACGTATGAAACTATCGTGTTTGCTTTATTATTAAGTAGTATATAATATTAGTTTATGACATAGTGTGATATGAATTTTCAACATGCGTAGGTTTTGCAGACATGACCAGTTGGAAGACAATTATGATGGCATGGCGCCCTAAAACTATTTTCTTCCACAGTCGTAATGAGGCTACTTATAATGTGTGTGTGTGTGGTAAATACACAGCTACTAAGGAATACCCCACCTCATATTAACTCCATTTTATACAATAAGACAGTGATATATTAAGAGTTGATGGCATATCATTGATGGATGGATGGATGGTTGATAGATGGTTGATGGATGGATGGATGAATGACTGAACAAATGGATGGATAAATGGATCAGTAAACAAGTTGATGATTGAGTGTTGGATCAGTAGTTAACTGGATTGATGAGGGATGTTTGGGTTGATGAGTGAATGGATGGATGGATGGATGGATGGATGGATGAGAAATCTGAGGTGGATAGAGAGATAGATGGAAGTATTAATTGATGTATGTGCAATTGGCCAAGTGTTCAGCATCATACCAAAGCTTAAAATAAGTGAGATGGCAAGACAAACGAAGAATGGACACAATGCTATATACAGTGTTCTCCATATAAACGAAAAGGGCACTTCTTAACAACACTGATATTTTTAAAAAGGTTGTGGTGGTGGGAGAATTTCCACCCTCTCACTGTGATTGCAAGCTCTGTCTTAAAAATCTTCATATGTATTTCACTAATATAATGTACTAGTGGGAAATGGAAAGGACTATAAACAGATTCTGCAAAACCTGCCCCCTCCCATTGAACTTTAGCCAGTATTAATTCCTGATAACCTCTGTATGGCACCAGCAGGATGGCCAGTCTCGTTTGTTCAGGTAGGAATAATGACCTGACATTCTCACAGGTTAACAACTAGATAGATACACCAGTGTACTAACACAAACAGATGGACTGTTGTTTACCTGTAATTGTTCTGTCTAGTAACACACTGGTTGGGAACTGTTTTCTATACTTATTACTGGTGAATATTTAATTGTTCTGTCTGGGGACAGTAGTAACACACTGGTTGGGAACTGTTTTCTATACTTATTACTGGTGAATATTTAATTGTTCTGTCTGGGGGCGGTAGTAACACACTGGTTGGGAATTGTTTTCTATACTTATTACTGGTGAATATTGTTCTATCTGGGGGCGGTAGTAACACACTGGTTGGGAACTGTTCTCTATACTTATTACTGGTGAATATTTAATTGTTCTGTCTGGGGGCGGTAGTAACACACTGGTTGAGAACTGTTTTCTATACTTATTAGTATGAATATTAAATTTTTCTGTCTGTGGGCGGTAGTAACACACTGGTTGGGAACTGTTTTCTATACTTATTAGTTGTGATTAAAAGAAAGGAGTGTTTCTTTAAAAACAGATCATCACTGTTTAATTAACAGATGATAGATAAAGTCAAACATACAGTTGTGGGTTCATCCTGAATTGATCACCTGTTGGGGAGTGGAAGGAGGGTGGAAAATAGATCCTACATAATGATAAAAAAAATGGGTTTGAACTTGACAACAAACAATCTAATCTTTCTGTATTTTACACCTTTTCCAGGCGCGGATCCTAGATTTTTTAATAGATGGGGCCAAAAACCTGTTTTTGTTTTTGAAAATTTAATTTAAAGGTCCTTGAGAGGTGGATGGAATAAGTTTGCATTTTTTTTGTATTCTCTAATATATATTATTTGACCAAAAATAAAAGAGGGGCCAGGTCTGTTTTCATTATTTCCTCATAGACAACATAAACATGAAAAATTAATTTGTAACTACATGGAGGTTTTTGGAGGGATGGGGTTTTTTGGGGAAATTTTGGCTGATGCTTGTAATGTATTGATGATTATGAAGCTGAAACAGATAACTGCTATGGCTGTTTGGACTGTAAGCTGTTTGTGATATACTTATCATACAGACCACGTCTGTGTTACATACATACTCAGATCTGCTACAGGCTATCAGATGTGTAACGCTTAGTCATCCGGTAGTCAGCCAGTTGTGAATGAATTAACTAGTGTTTACTATTGGTATCCAACAATTTTATTTACTGGTGCATCTACCATTATATGATAGTATTCAATTAGTCAATCTGTTCCTCCATCCATCCATCCTTCCATCCATCCATCCTTCCATCCATCCATCCATCCCATATCATTCCATCCATCCTTCTATCGACCCATCCATCCATTCATCCATCCATCCATCCATCCCATATCATTCCATCCATCCATCTATTCACCACCCACCCACTCACACTCATCCATCTATCCATCCATCCATTTCACCCATCTCATCCATCCATCCATCCATCCCATATCAATCCATCCATCCATCTATCCATCCATCCACGCACCCACTCACATCCATCCATCCATTTCACACATCTATCAATCCCATCTCATCCATCTCATATCAATCCACCCATTCATAACCCATCCATCCATCCACCCATCCATCCATCCATCCATCCATCCATCCACCCATGCTGTTTGTATTAACTTCATTATTAATGTTTACTATTGATAGTCTTTTCTGTCCATCCAACAATCCATCCCTCCATCCCTCCATCCATCCCTCCATCCCTCCATCCCTCCATCCATCCATTCATCCATTCATCCATCCATCCCCCCATCCATCCATCCCCCCATCCATCCATCCATCCATCCATCCATCCATCCATCCATCCATCTATTGGTCCTTCCACCCAGCCACCCACCCATGCCACAGACATGTACCATAGTTGTTACTTTATATTTGACCAGTGATACTACATATTTTCCAATTACTGAATCTGATTGTGTTCTATTATCAATATTCTTAAGCTGATTATGCTGGTATTTGCTTTTTCTGTCTGACTAAGCGCTGGCAAATAAACATGATGAAATTAGCTGTGTCAGATAATCAATTTCTGCAGTAGTATGTGATATTACATGGGTATGGGCTACTCTTCTGTATTATATATACATGTATATAATAATTACGTGTTATTGATTTGTATACATTGTACATATATCTGCTGCATTCAGTAATGTGTTGATGTGGACCATTATTTTCAACCGACTAGCCTCAGTTTTCAGCCCTAGTAAGACTTCTGTTTGTTCCGTCTTGCTTTTTCTGGGGGGTTTTAAACATTATTTTACCTTAACATGCTTTAAATATATAGCATTTTATGGATAAATACATTTGGAATGATGAGTAGCCAAATTATTTCAAATGGTGTTTGGCCATTGAAAGAAATAATAAATTCATACATAGAAAATTATTTGAGACAAAAATCTGTATTGAGATACTAAAAGGCATTACAATGTCCAGAAAGGCATTGGTTAATGAGTTTTCATATTCAAAGCAAAAAATTGTATGGTATACAAATTGTCATTTTAACAATATAAAAATATTTTAAGGAACATACCAGAATACCAGTTATAACCTCTTGAAATATTAATAATGATATTTTTATACAATAACCCAGTTTTATGATAACATTGTTATACAATACATAATAAACAGTTATTTTGCAATCAGTAAAACTGATTATTTCATAGTGCATCTCCTATATATTATTTCATAATATTACATTGTGTCTGCCTGAGATTTATTTCATAGTATTACAATATATATCTCCTACATTATGGTTTCATAATATTACATTGTGTCTGCCTGGAGATTATTTCACAGTGTTACACTGTGTATCTCCTATATATTATTTCATAATATTACATTGTGTCTGCCTGGAGATTATTTCACATTGTTACATTGTGTATCTTCTATATATTATTTCATAATATTACATGTGTCTACTAGAGATTATTCTACAGTGTTACATTGTGTATCTCCTATATATTATTTCATAATATTACATTGTGTCTGCTAGAGATTATTTCACAGTTACATTGTGTATCTCTTATATATTATTTCATAATATTACATTATGTATGCCTGGAGATTATTTCACAGTGTTACACTGTGTATCTCCTATATATTATTTCATAATATTACATTGTGTCTGCTAGAGATTATTTCACAGTGTTACATTGTGTATCTCCCACATGTAACACATTGCCATGCTTGTCTGAAACCTGAACCATTTCCCTGCACATGGAATCAGTCACCAGGGATTTACTATGGTCGGCATAGCTGTCTATATGCGGTGGCTTTGTTGTGGAAATCAAGCCAATTCCTGCAGAATCAATAAAATATTCTCAATAGAACATTACATTTGTGTTGCACACTTTATTCAGGTGCTGTTAGTGTTAATATCTTTCTATTTCATATGATGTGCCATGAACTTTACCAGGGCTGTATCTGGGGTAAAAGAACTGGGGGTGGGTGGGAGGGTGACCCAAGGTGCAGTATGAAAATATTAGGGTGTCACATATACTACCAGAGTTAATCGTACTACCAGAGTTAATAATTATTTTAATAATTAGATTTTTGTATTGTATTGTACCTTTCCCCCCACAGTTCTTTACACTGTGGTTTTACATAATTATAATATATACCTTTTGTTTTTGGTGTAAATAATCTAATTCATTTGCTTTGTTTTTGGTGTAAGTAATCTAATTCATTTGCTTTGTTTTTGGTGTAAGTAATCTAATTCATTTGCTTTGTTTTTGGTGTAAGTAATCTTATTCATGTGCTAACCTTTGTTTGACACCCAATAGCCGATATGTATTTTTGTGCTGGAGTATCATTAAATATTCATTCATTATTTTGATTTATATTACATTACTTTGATTTAAAATCCCATGATACTGAAAACAGCAACCAGAAAGTGTAAAAACTGATAATCGGCCCATGATAACAATAATAAACATCACTGAATATTTTTAATGTAGCAATGTCCTATAAACAGGGACATTATTGTCATATTTGTTGTAACCTTGTACCCCTCACCCTGGTGGAACAATGGCTTGTTTGGTGTCACAGACAGTGCATGATGATGTATGAATTCACTCAGAATGGGAGTTGTGATGACAGATGTAACATCTGTGTTTTGTTTTATTAACATCACCGATCTCTATCCATAAATTACTTTGTCAGATAAGCAGTTGTTCCTTTTTGCTCTCATTTAGTTTGTTAAGTGTAAAGGTTGCAGTACACTAAACTGGATGTTTCTGTTAAATAACCACCTTTTTTTTTGTAAAGGACAGATCCATCAGTATGCATTGTATTCTTGGGGGTTTCTTCATGCTTAGTACCATGTAAGTGACTCGTTTTTCTAGTGATCATGCTGTTTTATGCTAAATATACAGAGGTGGAAATTGGCTGCAATTCCTGTCGGATATTTGGTCTAGCAAGCTGCAAGTGCCAGTGGTGATGTTGTCTGGAAAACAATTATCGGGATGGCAGTATTTTGACTACTGATGTAGTACTTGTTTCAAAATTCACAATAAATATTTCTGACCCATCCCAGTTTAGTGCCATCCTATAATATTATTGCTATGAGCTCCTATGGTATTAAATAATTTTAGAGATTAAGGTGGCATCCAGAGAGACTGTAAAGCTAGGATTCTATGTACACAGTTGCGGTCAGCCTACGCGGTTTGTCTGTGTAACAGGCTAGTACAGTGTGCTCTTTGTCCGATTCCATATACAGTGAAACCTCTCTAAACCGGACCCTGAGCAAACCAGAATCCAGTCAAAACCGGCCACGTTTCACGGTCCCATATTAAAAGCGACCCTGCAAACACCGGATCCTGTCCAAATTTAGATCTCCAGTGTGATATAGTTTAGACAGCTTTCACTGTGTATATATAAATGTGTTTTTATTTAACAACCTCATATCCCAAAATAACAACCTCGGGTGTAATCTTGTGGTTGTATATATACTCAACCAAATAAATTAAGGGCCAGTAGATATTTCGAAATTTTTTGTTGTAATATGATACAAACTTTATTTGTTTTTATTGTTATAAAAACATACAAATTTGGAGCTTTTATTCTCTGTTGAGACTGCTAGTTGTATGGCAAATTGACATTGAAAAAGTAAAAAAAATAGTGACTGACAATGATTTGAAACAGAACAACTCTTCAAACAATAACACTTTTCCGTTCAGGAAATTACTGTCAATAGCGTGTGTGACCTCACGTGCTTGAATTACTGCTCGGCATCACCTTGGGAAGCTTTGTACCAAATTTCAAAACTCGGCTTGAGGAATTTGGTGCCATTCTTCTTACAAGGAGTCTGCAAGTTCTTGAAGTGTATTTTTTGTAGTCGCTTAGAAATTCTTTGTTGAAGAATGTCCCAAGCATGCTCTATTGGGTTGAGGTCAGGTGAGTAAGCTGGCCAATCCATACATTGAATTGTTTCCCTGTTGAGATAGTCATTCACCAATCTTGCTCGATGAGGTGTGGCATTATCGTCCATTAACAGGAACCCATCTCCAATAGCACCAGCATACGGTCGAACAATTGGATCAAGGATCTCATTTCGGTATCTCATAGCAGTCAAACTTCCATTTGGAATGACGTATAGGTCTGTAGCTGAAGACAGATGGTTTCATTTTGCCCATCAACGTGATTTGTCGGTCCTGAGAAGCTGTAGTTTTCTTTGGACAACCAGTTTGCAGTCGTCTTTTGACAGTTCCAATGTTTTGGAACTTATTCCATAATCTACCGATTACACTGTGACTAACGCCAAACCAATTTCCAACCTGACATTGGGATGAACCAGCTTGCAATAAACCAATGGCTCTAGCAGTATCTTCGGTTGTTTGGTGACGACGTTGTGGCATTGTTCCGATTTAAACAGCAAAAAACAGCAAGCAAAAGGATGTGGGTCATACGGGATTGCCATAAAATGAAATTAACAACAGCCGAATTTGCAACATGTGTTGGGATATTCACGAACTAACTGCCCTGTGCACGATTTTTGTGTGCACCATGAGTTGCAATTTACTCACGCACTGTTTAGAAATCATATCTGGTCAACACTTGTTGAAATAATATAATATGAACAAAACTCTGTCCAAAATATCTACTGGCCCTTAATTTATTTTGTTGAGTATATATATAAAAGAGTAAAGGTAGGACACAATTCGAAATAAGAATTTACAAAGTTCATTTATTTTTAAAATCATCAAATTTCATATATATAAACAAATTTCAGATCTAATAGGCATTGATTAAAGAATGTGTTGAGGTGCTGATTAGGATTCTTTTGTTATTCATTATAAAATACAATGACCTCTGCCTTTGCCTTCAACATACTAGGAAGCTGATTGTATTTCAGTGGTAGAGGACTCACCTGAGGTGCGAGTGGTCAAAGGATCAATTCTTCTTGGTGGATCCATTGGATTACCATTAGCATAGCTAGGATTTTATATTGTGGGGGTCGTGGTGCACCCACACTGTTTATGAGCTGCGTTATGGGGCGACAAACAAATTATATAAAAGGTTGTGGTGGAAAAAGCGAGTTATAACTGGGGGTAGAATGGCCCCTTTGCCTCGCTCATGACACCAGTGTGAGTTACTTGGAGAAGGTGGGATGTAGCTCAATGGTAGATCATGTACCTGAGGTCAGTTCTTCTTGGTGAATCCCTTGGATTTTTTCCCATTCCAACCAGTGTCCTGATGGACATGCTGTGTGTTTTTCTGTATATAAGTAGGGGCAGGATGTAGTCCATTGGTAAAGTGCTTGCCTATTTGGCTATTTCACATTCCAGCCAGTGCAACATGTTTGGGATGGTGTATATAAAAGATCCTTGCTACTAATGGAAAAATGTAGTGGGTTTCCTCTCTAAGACTGTATGTCAGAATTACCAAATTTTGTACATCCAGTAGCTGATGATTAATAAATCAATGTGCTCTAGTGGAGTCATTAGACAAAACTGTTGTAAGAATATACATACCAGGTACGTGTAAAAGATCATTTACTGCTATTTGTTAGGAGTAGCCTGTGTTGGCAGTAAGATTTTCTTTCACTGTCTGGACCAAGTGCTGCAAAAATCATATTTGGACACCAAAATTTAGCAATAACTTGGGTGCCTTTAAAAAACCAAAACATTTCCTATCGAATCGTATTCTTTTTTGCCTGCTGATAGTCATGAAACAAAGGTTAAGCTGTACTAATTAGAGATAATGTTTATATGCATTGGTCAGTGGTCTGAACAGTAAAAAAAATATTTTATGGTGATCGCTTCTCTAAATTTATTGAAGAATCGATTCATGTGAAAGGCCATTAAGCATTTACCACATGCTTGACATACACAAATCAATAGCTGTATAGATGCAGCATGCATGCGACATTGATTGCAGGGAACACCGGAACATTAAGTCATGTCGTAAGAGAGACATTGTTATTTACTTAAACCAGTCACTGGAATGACATATGATAATTGTGACAGGTAATGAACATTAGAAATAAACTTTGCCTGGATATTTGTAAGTGCTTTTACAGGTCTGCAAAACAGAGGGATGCAGTGACCATAGCTCCCTCTCCGTACTTTTCTCCCTTATTATGCTCGGAATGCTAAAATACCAGAACTGAACACATAAAATAAAAAAAATTCTCATAGAATTGTACCTTAAATTTCCGTCCCTCAGGCTAATGGACTGGTAGTGCCCGCCTCCCCCCCCCCCCCCCCTCAAATATACTCTGTGGGCCCTACTTTAAGCAGAAAAAAACTTTGATAGAATATTTGTAATAATGTTAGTGCTTTAATCAGAGTGTATAATTAAAAAAAATACCCCCACTTTTGATTGGATATTTGTGACAACGTAAGTGCTTTAATCAGTCCATATAGAGTATAAATAGATAACAAAAATAAACATGTAAATTTATCACAAAATATGGCAAAGGTTGTAGCAGAATGATGTTTAAATAGAGGGACTGACAAGCAGGTGGAAATGTGATCATACCTGAACCAGACTTAAAAGTTAGAGAAACCAACCTCATACATAGTAGCAAACATTTAACTCACCTCAGGTAATAATAACCCCCTCCCCAAAGAATACAGTTTATTAGAAAGATCTGCTCTTTGTCCTGAAAAAACCCGCGTTGGTACTGCAATTGTTACTACCCTCTACCTGACCTCATCCCAACTTGTACGTCTTTGTGCTCATATCAGTGGTAGAGTGCTTGCCTAAGATACAGTGGGTTGCAGGATAGATTGACCTTGATGGACTTAATCGATGGTCCATGACTGTATATCAAAAGCTAAGGCAGCAACCTTTCTCGTGATCAAGTGTTAAAATAACTGCTTATCATTAATCAAACATTCTCATCCTTTTTGGCAGTCGGAAATAGCTCAGTAGTAAAGTGCTTATCTAATGTTCGGTTGGTTTGGGATCGATCCCCCTCGGTGTGCACATTGGGTAATTTCTCTTTCTAACCAGTGCACCGTGACTGGTGTAACAAAGACCATATTATGTATTCTGTCTGTAAGATGATGCATATAAAAGATCCCTTGCTGCTAATCAGTAGCCCATTAAGTGGCATCTTTGAGTTTCCTCTCTAATTATCTGTGTAGTCCTTAACCATATGTCTGATGCCATATAACCATAAATAAAATGAGTTGAGTGTGTCATTAAATAAAACCTTTTTTTTCTCTTCCTTTTTTTTTTACCCATGAAGCATAAATGTATTTTTTAACCCTTGTGCAAAAAGAGTGGCACCAGGAAATTTCCTCTCTAATTATGTCTGTTGTCCTTTATATGACCGACGCCATATAACCATGATTAAAATGTGTTGAGTGCATCATTAAATAAAACATTTCAGGTTTTTTCACCCATGGAGCATAGATGTTTTTTTAACCCTTGTGCAAAAAGAGTTGTCCATTAAGTGGCGCCAGTGAGTTTCCTCTCCAATTATCTCTGTGGTCCTTAACCATATGTCCGACACCATATAACCTTAATTAAAATGTGTTGAGTGCATTGTTAAATAAAACATTTCTTTTTTCTCTCTTTTTTTTTAACCCATGCAGTTTTGATTTTGTTTTACCCTTGTGCGACTGATGGAGAACATTGTGAAACGTACAATCAATAGATGTGTATTTCCTGTGAGGACTGTGTTCCAGGGGCATTCCCGAACATTAATTTGTGTCATAAGAGATATACCACTATTTACTTCATGTCGGACGGAGCCTAATGGAATCAATAAACTCTGTGCACAGCTGGAGGAGAAATATACAGGCCATGTGATGAGATGAATACTCGAGAATACACAGTTAGATATATGACAATATAGAAAGTGTGATCGGCTGAAAACACAAGGCATACTGACCAGTATAAATAAATAAAGTTTTAATTTTGTTGATGAGGCCTGTTACCATTCATTTCCTATACCTGATGACAATATTGTTTTGAAATAAGACATTGGGGTATTCAGGTAAGTAGTAATTAATGTTAGCTACTTAGTGTTGATTCAGTGGGGGAGTCGGTTGTAAATGCTTGGAAGGGAGGGTGTCATTTGTACATACTTGGGGTAAATGATTGAGATGTTAAGTTGTAAAATATCGGGGTGTTAATTGTTACTGCTTGGCGTGACTATTGCACATGCTTGGTGTGTCAGTTCCAAATGCTTGGTGTGTCAATTCCAAATGTTTGGTGTGTCAGTTGCAAATGCTTGGGGTGTCAGTTGCAAATCTTTGGGGTGTCAGTTGCAAATCTTTGGGGTGTCAGTTGCAAATGCTTGATGTGTCAGTTGCAAATGCTTGATGTGTCAGTTGCAAATGTTTGGTGTGTCAGTTGCAAATGCTTAGGGGTCAGTTGCAAATGGTGTTACAGTTAATTCTGTGACATTTGAAACCATGTTTGTTTGTGTCATTTTGAAATTATGATGGGAATAAAGAACTCCAACCACTCTTAGGATATATTGCCCTGCTTCCCATTATAGAATTGTCTTCCCAACACACACATACCTCTTTGTTATTAATCAGAAACAAAGTAAAAAGCAACAACCCAAAACATCCATTGACTAAAACCATATTTAGAGACTACATCACTATATTTCAATGTTTTGACAGCATCACATCACCTTCATCGGGGGAACATAATTTTCTCTCTCGATAATGTAATGTCAATCTTCTCTTAGGAATAGCTGTTTAATATTTTCTTATAGAGCATAAATTTAGAAATATTAAGTATTACTCTGATTGTGGGGATCAGATACAGGCATGTTCTACATCCCCACTAACAACTAGTTAATTGTTAAACAGCTTTTACTTTTTTTAATTTAATTCCTGTACAACAGGTGTGCAAAACGTAACATTTCCTTTAAAATCATATACGGTAGGACTTTAATGCAATATATATGCTTTACTTAACTAACCGTGTAATTATTGAGATTAAATATTGCATTACGCTTGCATGTAGAAAATAGCTTACACAATGTTCCTATTGTTAATACTGTAGTAATAATTATACATGTTTTTTTTGTGCACAATTTTCCTGCTTCTCTGATTACCAAGATATGAAATGTTGAGATTGTATCTACAGTAGTAACCTTCACCATGGCTACTGGTTCATGTAGAGAGGTTTCTCTAACTTAATCACACTTTTCTCAGGGGGTCAGTAACGAATTTTTTAAATCAAAACTTATTCATTGTTAAAAAACAATTAGGGGTACTTTAAAATATATATTATGACAAATTTGCTACAAATTACACTGATGTTCAGTTACACCAAACATTTAATTTGCCTAACCACCTCTGAAGAGAAAAATTGTTTTAGAACACACTACCACATATATTAATAGGTCCACTTTGACAAAATTAATACAATCTTGATCTTGGTGATAAAGGGTCACTTTGTCCAAAAAATTCACCCCTACACAACAACAAAAAATTGCAGCTTAATTACTTCACTCACCAATAAACAATTAGGCAAACAGGTACACATCACTTACAATTTGTATTATTTTGTGTGACGTGTATTACATACAGCAAATAAAAAGTGAGTTTTCTGGTAATTATGCTGTGGTTTGGTGTGTGGACTATCAGCAGTATCACACGATGGTGTAATATATCGCACATGACAAGAATCAATAATAAGGTGCTAACACGGTGTAATTAAGGTACAGTTATTATTACAAACAGTAATATAATTATTGTTGACAACCTGTTGATTGAAACACACAGGTGTATGCAGTTCATACAGCATCAGCTAAGGATTTGATTGGTTCCAGTCCTAACACATTATTTAATTTAAGGTTATGCACACACAAAAACCTGCACATGTTATTATTGATAGTTTCATAATACTATGGACTGCTCTCATCATTTGAATGCAGGACAGGTCTGTAAGTGAAAGTATAAAGCAGGCTGTACTATCTAGTTAATTTTGCTCGGATATACTTGTAAAACGAACAGGTAAATGGTTTTTAAAATATAATTAAAGGTAATTATTTTGTGGACAGTTGCTATTGTTGTTAGTTGTTACTGTAATGATCTTATTAGGTAATCCTAACAGTTGTCAAAGATAAATATATCGGAGCTTGATGTTGAAACATATTTTATTGATTTTGAAGTGAAAGGGCTAGAAACTGTACTAGGCCATTCCATTTGTACTAATACCAAGTACAAGGAAGGAAGGAAATGTTTTATTTAACAACGTACTCAACACATATTTTTTTATGGTTATATGGCGTCAGACATATTATGGTGAAGGAAATGTTTTATTTAACAATGTACTCAACACATATTTTTTATGGTTATATGGCGTCAGACATATTATGGTGAAGGAAATGTTTTATTTAACAATGTACTCAACACATATTTTTTATGGTTATATGGCGTCAGACATATTATGGTGAAGGAAATGTTTTATTTAACAATGTACTCAACACATATTTTTTATGGTTATATGGCGTCAGACATATTATGGTGAAGGAAATGTTTTATTTAACAATGTACTCAACACATATTTTTTATGGTTATATGGCGTCAGACATATTATGGTGAAGGAAATGTTTTATTTAACAATGTACTCAACACATATTTTTTTATGGTTATATGGCGTCAGACATATTATGGTGAAGGAAATGTTTTATTTAACAATGTACTCAACACATATTTTTTATGGTTATATGGCGTCAGACATATTATGGTGAAGGAAATGTTTTATTTAACAATGTACTCAACACATATTTTTTTATGGTTATATGGCGTCAGACATATTATGGTGAAGGAAATGTTTTATTTAACAACGTACTCAACACATTTTATTCATGGTTATATGGCGTCAGACATATTATGGTGAAGGAAATCTGCTGTCGCCACTTCATGGACTACTCATTTCGATTAGCAGCAATGGATCTTTTATAGCACCATCCCACAGATAGGATAGTACATACCACAGCCTTTGTTACACCAGTTGTGGAGCACTGGCTGGAATGAGAAATAGCCCAATGGGGACACTGACGGGGATCGATCCTAAACCCACCACGCATCAAGCCAGCGCTTTACCACTGGCTGATAACAAGTACAATACAATGATACATTAAGCTATTTGCTGTCTAACTTATAAAAGGAAATGAACATTTTGTATAGCAAGGTTGTACATCAAATATCTCACTTGTAATTGTTAAAGCTATACAAGTTACTGTGTTCAGAATTTACAGAAAATGTAGAGTTAATAAGGATGATAGCCAGAGGCTGTGTTCCATATGTAAAACTGTGAATTCAATAACACTATAAATAGCAACTATTCATCCAGAAAACCTATTTGTTGTGCATGATTTTCTGTTACTGATATTAAACTTTGTATCTATTTATGTCTGTATATACTATAGAGACATTAATTTTGAGGTCATGATGCATGAGTATATATATTTATTTGTTACATGTATACAATCCTCTGATGTTATCGGTTGGTAGCCTTGAGGGAAATTTATAAAGATCTGTTTTGTTCTGTGAAACCAGATTTATGCTGAAAAACCAGATTTATGCTGAAAAACCAGATTTATGCTCAAAACCAGATTTATGCTGAAAGCAAGATTTATGTTAAA